>NC_030680.2:69948400-70218400 GCF_000004195.4 Xenopus tropicalis | reverse complement strand
AAATCTCTGTCTACAGAAGTAAAAAAAACAGGGCTGAATCAAAATGAGGACCATATGACCGTACAGCATTTTATATTGATATGTACAGTTTTCAGAACCAAAAAGACTGTGTTAGGAAAAGCCAAGAGTTTTACTATGAATATTTAAAATAACAAACAAAGGATTTAATCTCATTTAATCTAATTTTTTAAGTGACCTTTTTAAGGTGAGTGAAATATTCAAAGTAAAAGTATGGTGAACTAGAGGCTGATTCCCAGGTCCTATGCAGCTTAAGACATTCACTCCTATCCCAGCCATGCCTTGCATGTCTTACAGCAGTACCTTGGGGTAGATCATCTGGACCAGAGGGTGAGATTGGCATATTTTTTACTTGAATAGGGAAAAATAAACTAAGGCTTATTGCCTTGCAAACATTTCGCAAGCAAAGGCAACAGAAAATTCATGGGATTCTGCTGTCAGAAATGACCGTACCTCACCTTTATGGAATAGTGTATGCTGCCCCTGGGACAGGAGGTTCACTAACTGTTGCTTTTTAAGTCACAGTGCAAAAGGAGGTGTACCCAATACAGGTTTTCATCTAGAATTTGTCTGAAAATAGAGTGAGCAATGCCTAAATATATAATACTGCATATATACATTGCATGCATGTTAGAAAGACAACTCTTCTTAACAGCAGGAGGGCCCTGTGTTGCATATCCCTGCTATGAATACAACAAGATATTATTTGAAAATGAGCATAGAATGAAACAGAACTGCTCCTTGTATTCCCCTCCCTTTGCACACATAACCCCTATAGACATAGACAGGAGAACAGTATTTAGTTACATATGGAATGCCATGGACATAAAACTTGTGTGATGTGTCCTCAGATAATGAATAAAGAATATTCCTGTTACATTAGATAAGGCTTAACAAGCCCATTTAACCCTCTTACAAGCAAACGTGCGCAATCTTCTACAAAATAATGGCACCGGTACATCGCAAAACAATGCTCCTACAAATATTTTCCATTATAATGCTTTTATATTCATAGGAATAAAAGTTTTGTGTTGAGACTATCAAACCTGCATACATTTGGCCTTCCAAATACAAAATCAGATTTGACATACAAAAAAAATGGTCACAGTGGACAGAACTACATTTGCTTCAGGAAAGCAGTGGCTCTCTGAACAGTCAATATTTGTATACACTGGTTATCTGCAACCCATTTACCCCATAATGGATCAAGCTCCTTTTCAATAGGCAATATGAAAGCAGAAAATCCACCTATGGGTCTCTTTTAGCGCCTGAACGATGAACGTGCATTTAAAAGATCTATAAACACATATTTGTCTGCAAAATGTTCTTACATAAAATGGTTATTGAAAGGGTTTTCATTTTATCTTTGTGTTATTGTAATTTTATTGAATTGCTTATTCATTCTTTGATATTGTGTTTTAATGGTAATATAAATCTGTTTTATGCCTGATAGAAACCTCATTGTAAGCTGGTATAACAGATAATTTGACAATTCACCATAAAACTAGAAACCAAAAAAAAAAAAAAAAAAGAGTATCAGAATGCACAGAAGCTCTAACAGAGTCTGGGTTTCTTTCTATTTTATTTTACAATCACTTTGCATGTGTCTGTTGCCATCTGTTGCTAAAAGATTGGTGTGGAATATTTCTTCTGTTTGAAATTTCCTTAATCTTAGCTGGCAAAGTATTATCTAGTGGACAGTAGGAGAATTCTTTACATGTTGAACACTGACCTTTTGCAGTGTAACAAACACACAAGTAACAAGAAAATTGCAAAAGGTCGCAAGTAGATTTTTGGGTTCAAGTTCATTCCATTGTATTTTTTGCCAGATGCTCTTCTGATTTTACTGTGCTCATTGTGATACATTTTTATGTATATGGCATAAATAAGTGAAGTGGATCCAATGTATGAGTAATTACTGGTAGTTATACCTGAAGCCACCAGGTCCAGTCAACATTCTTTCTTTTCTGATACAGGCATGGCATTTGTTATATGGAAATCAATTTTCCAAAAAGCTGTGAATTATGTAAAGGCTGTCTCCCATAAATTTTACTTAAATCAACCATTTCACATTTTTAAAAATAATTTCCTTTTTCTGTTTTATAATAAAACTTGATCCCAACTAAGATTTACATAATCCCTATTGAAGGCAAAACAATCCTGTTGGGTTTAATTAATGTTTAAATAATTTTTAGTACACTAAAAGCATGGAGAGCTGAATTATAGAAATGTCCATTTTATGGAAAACCCCAGGTCCCTGAGTATTCTGGATAATGGGTCCCATACCAAAACAAGATGAAAAAAGATGAAGGAGGTTCTTTCCTTGTAGCACCTCTACTACCTACCAGTATGAAAGCTTGTCATAGTTAGAAGTTTAAACATGTTGGTTAACTTGCCTTGACTGTAAAATGACAAATAAACCTCTCTGTGACATTTAGTATCCTGAACTGTTGGATTGATGTGGTGCCAAAGTACTACACTAAAATTGTTGTGGACTAATAAATGGGTAGATACAAATGTTAAAAACTTTGATAATGGGCATTTGTATTGTGCATCTGCTGAATCCAAAGCATATACTGTGTATAATAAAAGTTGTTTTACACAAGCACCATGTAGGTAAGTCAGGATTTTTTGGAAAGTGCTTTATAGTGCAGGGAAGGATATAGCCATATAGGTCCCACAAACAAGGCAGGATAAATTGAATGGAACCATCGTAAAAGTTTCTAAGACGTTTTATTTATAGCTTTTAAATTTTTATAGGTTCCTTTATCAGATGTTAGGTTTTACAAGATTTTTTTTTAATGAGTCCAACAGCACTTTGCTTCAAAATGCATAAACCACTGGGGCATGTCTGTAATGTGATGTTAAAAAAAAAAAAGGAATGAAAAAAACATGAGCTACAGATTAACTTTAGGGATTGTGTTCTCAAATGGTATATATTTAACTACAATATTATGTATAGGAAAATCCAAATAGTCATTTTTATAAAAGGAATGCAATTTTCTACGAAAACTAAGAAAAAAAGAACTAAAAAAAGAGAGTGGAATTTTTAAGCAAAGCAGTTTGGTCGGCTATAGCATAAGAACCAGGAAAATGACTGTACATTGACGTATATAGAAGTAGTGGCCTGATCTGGACTTTCTTCCAACGTCTCTTGTTCCCTAATACAATACTAAAGGTTTTGAAAAATTATACAATGAGAATTGTCATTTCAGCCCTAATTGCTGAACAACTGTGATACTAATGGAATGCATAGCATGAACTGGCAGGAATACACTGACATTAATTTTATTAAGGAGATGTAGGGGGCAGTGGCTGAGACACTGGGCTGGAGTAGTGGACTTGAAACAGTGAAACCTGAATTGTGATAAATAGCAAGCTTTCTGAGAGTTCTGTATATATGATGTAATTTTATAGTTATTAGTTATACATTCTTATTGTGTAACAGCTTACAAAACAAAATATGTTTTGGGTTAAGGGTCATTTGTCATTGACTTGGTGATTTTACTTATGACCTGATTAATGCCTGAGCAATGAAAACCTTGCATATCTTTTATAAGTGTCCCAGTATTATTACAATGACTCTGCTTCCTTAACTAGTAGCAAAAATGGAAGAAAACAAAGGTTATTGTGCACTGTAAGCTCTTAGACTGAACAAAGAGGTTTGATTAGCGAAACAGCTATCATCTTTGCTTGTACAGGCTGCATATATGTCCAAGAGAAGATGCTCCAGGCTCATCACATGGCACATAATGCAGTCAGCTATTTCTTTTTGGTAAGTGCTGTTGTACTGTAAAGTAACATGTTTGTTTTCCTGGCCTCGCAGTAGGACAGAATGTGTTGCAATCCTACAACTTCTGCTGTGCCAGATTTGCAAGATGAATCTCACAATACATATGGTTTTAAAGAGCAAAATAATTAGAAGCTGAATTATTAACTATTAAAAGGACAGCTGTCAAAATTGCACAGTGCTTCATTTCTGTAAATAGGCCAAAAATATGACTGGACAAATTATTTAATCTTCTACTTAATTGATTCTGGCCAGGGTAGAGTTTAGTGGAATTGATGTCTATAAGTTTAATACACAACATAACATAAAAATAGATAAATATAACATCTCTTAATATTTTAGGGTTGTGAAGTGATATACTTCTAAAAACAAAAGGTAGACTTTTGTTTCAAAGGCAGCTAGCTATAAGCCTCTGATTATGACGTAAATAGAAAACAGATGAACACTTTTCAACTGCAGAGCAAGGAATGAAAACATATGAAAGCAGCCTATACAAAAAAAAAGTCTAGAAGGAAGCAACCTTGAGTTCTAGAAAGTCAGTAGAGCAGTGACTGTCTAAACTCTCTTCTGAGAGTTTACTTAATTTAGTCCTTCAAAAAAAAGCTTTTTGACAGTCCTTGGAGAAAAGTGAAATCAAGTCTCAGTTTCCCATTGGCTGTATCATACCTAGCTGAACCAAAGTCACCACCTAGATCCATCTTAACTGACTAAAATCCATATCAATTCCATCCTCTTTCTGGAAACTCTTACAACAGAGGAACATGTGGTTATTACAACAGTGTAGCATGTAGTCATAGAGGGGATTTCAGCCTGATGGAAAAAGCTCAGATTTGTACGTAAACCAAAAAAATTACAAGGTTACCAAAATATAAACGATTTATTACAAAAAACACGGTCAACATAAAGGTAAATACCGAAAGTAAACCTCTTGAAACAGGGATGTTTATCCTACAATTATAAAAAAAAATACATATTAGTGTTATTTCTCCATGTCAGGTCCATGTCAAGTCCAAAAACAGTCCTAAGGCTTCAATTCTAGACCATCAATCTCACATTCCATCCTGCAAAAAAAAAGTATCTGTTGGCCTTTCTAGCTTTCCCTACTTACTGAAAACACCGAAACCATACTTCCTTTCAAGCAAGTATAAAGCCAGTATGAAATGAACTTGAGACAATTAGCTGATGCCCTGAAGACAAAATAAAAAACCTATTTGTTGTCCTTCACAGAGGACAATAAATTGTGTTTCAGGGTTAATGTTTTGAGATGCATTGTAAATACCAGGTCTAAACAATATGACAACCTCATACACTTTATTTCCCCATCAATATTCTTATGCACAGCTACAAACATTACACAACCAAATTCAGCTTTAGCATTTTCTAAACTACCTCTTTCAATCTCATCTCTATGCTGATTATTGCAATAAATGGAGATTCAGGGTATGAGATGTTTACAGTAAAGTTAAAAAACCTTTGCTCATATTACACCCCAGTAATCTGATACAGAGTGTGAAACTAAAGTAATCATCAAATCACTTGCTAAAAAATGATCTGCAAAGTAAATAATCCTAAATATTTTATTTTATTTGTGCATTAACCCCATGTGATTTAACCCCATAAACATATATAGTAAAGGTGGTAATGCAATTTAGAATTTAAGAATCTATTATTTTGTGCACTACTGCTTTCATGCACTTCCACCCTATTATGCAAAACCCTCTAAGAGTAAATTTTAAAAATTCGGTTAATGTGGGTAGCCTAAGTAATGGAAATTACAGATACCAACCAGCAATAATTTTTTTTTGCTGGTTTAGTAAAAATAGAACATTATTATTAATCTGACTGGTCAATATTTTTAAATCAATCGTTAATTAAACTGAGGTTTAGAAGGTGACACGGATTGCCAGGATAGATAGATAGATAGATAGATAGATAGACAGATAGATTTCCTTTTTTTTTTACTTGTAAGACCTTTTCTGTTCCAGATACAAAGAAGACATCCCAGTGCTTCATTAACAACACTTATGACTTTTTTTTTATATATATATATTTTTCAAAGCATTTATTCTATGTGAATATAACCCATAGCACTGATATACTCTTTTGTATTGAGTCTACAGGTAAGAAAATATATATTTAAGCATAATAGAAAATAAGAGGTTGGATGGCTAACCTTTTTCAAATGAAAATATCATCTTAATCAGTTGTCTCTTCAAGAAAAGTAGTTTAGCGTTTCTTTGTTAAATCTTTTGGCACTCTTCCGACAAAATGATATTAGTTTTCAAATGTGAATCTCTTATCATAAACACCTACTCTGAGACAAAAATGAAATGCTGAGTTTTTATCATTAAATTATGCACACATTGTAGTTTGCAGGAGAAAATTCTTTGCAAGGAAAATGAATGTCTCGAGGTGAATGATAAAAGTCAGGAGAGCTACTCAGCTAGAAAATGTTGAATGGAACAATATTAAGAGAACTCTGATAGCTCTCAATCTGTCGGACTGTAATTACTTCTTAGTGTCGTCATATAATCAAGAAGCCCATTATAATTTTAATAATTTGCTTCTAAATGTATCTGCAGCGTATTGCAATAATATGCTCTTCAGACTTTTCCAGATCGAATTTGAATGCATTGTCATTTTTCCATATAAGGATTAATACAAATAAATTATTGCTGCGGTATTCCTTGTGCAGTCCTCAGTCATACACAGTTCTGTCTGTATCTTGGCACCACATACTAAATGTGAAATCTTCACAGTAAATTCTACATACACAAAGCTGCAGTTTGCAGCCCCGAGTAGGTCTGTTAGGCAGGTAGGTAGGGATACTAACACATATTAGAGCCACACATTAAAAAACACTAGGAAATATTCACCAATAACTGATTTCTTTGGGGTGTTTTCCTAATTATTGTCAGTACAGCCACACAGATTTATGGCCCAACTTAACGAACGCATATTGGCATATTGCTGCTTGCTTCCCATAGGAGAACGCAGACAGTAACCCAACTTCTGGTGTTCCTGACTTGGACCTAAAAGTGTGGGCAGCTGTTCAGATGTTTTAAGACAAAAAATGTCATTCTCTTAGATAGATAGATAGATAGATAGATAGATAGATAGATAATAGATAGATAGATAGACAATATATTCTAAGTATTTATTTTTATTTTCAAATTGTACACATTGTTGTGTTATGACAAGACCCATTTTCTATCTATCTATCTATCTATCTATCTATCTATCTATCTATCTATCTATATATCTATCATCTATCTATCAATCTACCTTCCTATCTATTTAATTCTAAAAGTATTTCCATAAAAATAGCGGTGGCTTTCACTTTATTTCGCTTTTTTAGCATGTGTTATTTTGTGCAGTAAGCCTTTTTTATGTGCATATTTGAGTTTATTATTTTCAGCCACTATTTTACTAAGTTCAAGCCACTATTCTTTTTCCTTAGTTAAAGTATAACAATTCTTCCCATATACCCCACTAAAACAAAGCCTTAGTGGTAAATTAATCATTAACACAGTAGGGTGCGTCTTTGGTATTAATAGCAAATATTTTTGAAAATAATAAAAGTTACAAAGTTTGCAACAGTTCTGGTCACCTTTAGCAACCACCTGTTTATTAATATCTTATTGGTTGCTATGGGTTACTGCACTTGGTCAAACCTTTTGCCTTCTGTTACATATGGGGGATAGTTGTTGTATGTACATCCTTTGATTGGCATGGCCTAATAGCACTTTATAAAAAAAAGTTTGGAGAAAGGCTTAAATGTGATGTGATCCTTGTTCATACTGTAAAGTAATACACATAAACATTTCATTTAACAGTATGTTTTTAGAAAACATGTCATGAATGGTACAAATATCAAAAACATCTCTTATCCCTACAGCTTACATTGTTCTATTGAGTCTATAGGAAGCTATTTCCTATGTAATGAATAAGACAGCTTTTGTTCATATTATCAAATGCAAATATGGAGTTATTGAATAAATGCCTTCATTTTAGTCTTTTCCAACAGACTGCAATAAAAACAGCACCCCTTATGGCCACAGATGATCATATTTTGCTACTGATGTCTTTGGGCATAATGCCCACATCCACAGTCGGAGAATGAAGGCTCCATATTAGATATGCTAGCATATGTTACTGTATTGTTAAAGTAATAAATGGTGTTACTCCCTCCAAGCAAATGCTGTTAAAAGTGTCCTGACTGCAATATTATATATAGCTATCTACAGTTTGTGTCAAACAAAAAAATTATTGGCCTTTCTCTTTTTTTGGTGTAGAGAAGGAATAACAGCCTTCCAGGAAAACCAGCTAGCCCAAAGAGTAACTACAGCTTAAGTAGGTGGATTGCTCATTTTTATGACTCTACAGTACTTTGCACATCATTATGCAAGGTTTTTAGGAACAAAACAAAACCTTTTCAGTTTTATAATAAATAACTAAGATTGCATTTAAAAAAGTAAAGCTAAAGAGTACAATGTTTTATGTATTGGAAACATGCTTGAAATAACACACATTACAGAGAATAGTGGGCATTTTCTTCTTACTGGCATGAGTAAAATACATAAATACATTTAGCTTTTGCTTTGCACGTACACATGTATGTATATACATATACAGTGTAATTGCAATTGTTAGCGAAGAAAGACAAAACATGTACAATTTGTGCTCAGTTCACAGCAGCTTCCTGCATTCCTGCAACCTGTTTAATGCTTCTGGAATGTATAAACACCAACTGCTGAATTGGCTGCATCAAGATTTAAGAAGTTGCCATGAAATACATTAAGGAAGAGTTAAACATTCCAGTGAGCACACAGCAGAGTAATTCTGCCTTCCTTGACTTTCTAGTACTGCTTTTAGCAGAAATCTCCGCTCAAGGAAAGAATACATATAATGCATCACACGAGGAGAGCACAACTGATAAATTTCAAGGTAACATTCAGATTTCAGATTTGTTGACTGGTTAATTATAAAGTAAGAACAAATTATTTCTGTTCTTGTTTGTGTATCTTCATAAATTTGTTTTGTATAGCCATTGCTAAAGAAGTGATTTTTATTACCTCACTATGGAATGATACCTAAATGAAACCAGTAGTCTCTTATAGGACAAGCCACATGAGCATCAGCTGTGACACATATAAAGACATTTCAAAGTAACACTTTGTTGCTTACATGGAATACACATACTGCAAGAGAAGAGAGTTGGTCTACCCTTATCTGTCTATTTAACTTGCAGTGTAGCTTGCTTTTCTTTCTTTTTTTATTTAAACAACCATCTATTATTTCATTAAGTACAGCACATTTATTAAATATACAGTATAAGGAGAATGCCCTCATCCATAAAAATATGAAAGGATGTGAAATCCACTGGGCTGGCAACAGTTGTAACGAGAAGCCAGAATCATGTCAATAGAGATGAATGATTTATTACACATGTCCCCCCTCCTACCAGTATTCAAGTGCCTGAGATTGTGACTTGCATTTTCACAGATACACAAACATACTACACAATTGCAAATTGTAGTTCCTTACCTATCTATCTATATATCTATCTATCTATGTGTCTGTCTGTCATAGCTCCTATAAACTTTTTCCACTTAGTTGTCATATTGAATGAAGGAACCTTGTGATTTCTTTCTAAACAAACAAGAGGTTTATTCACTAGTGGCAGCATCAACACAATTTGATAGAAACATCAAACAACAACAGGACCATAAAGTGGTCACTTCTGTGTCCCAGTGGTGCTGGAACTCTGAGGTTACATCCCACCTTCACATATAGGACCCCTGCACACCATCCATTGGTGCACCTACCCAGTGGAATAACTATTGCACACTGCATGTTTAGGTCCCATGTGGGTACATAAATTCTTTTTCTAAAACAAGAAAATTAGTCTGTATAAAGCAGTTGTCTTTAGACAATGATAGTTAAATAGGAATTACATTTTCTGAACTGATTACAACTGAAAACTTTCTGCATCAGTTAAAAAAGTTACTGTTGCAAATCATACTCTGACCTTTTACTAAGAACATATTGTAACAATTCTATGCTACAATGTATATATAGCAAAGCAAAATTCTGCTATATTTCCTTCTCTGTCACTCCATTGCCTTTCATCTTATAATGAGGTTATGTGTGAAGTTGGTTACTGTACACATAGGACAGGTATCACTCCAGTAGGCTGGAGCTGGAGGTGTTGCATCTTTTCATATGATACTGTAACTGTATATACAGTGGTGTGAAAAACTATTTGCCCCCTTCCTGATTTCTTATTCTTTTGCATGTTTGTCACACTTAAATGTTTCTGCTCATCAAAAACCGTTAACTATTAGTCAAAAATAACATAATTGAACACAAAATGCAGTTTTTAAATGAAGGTTTACGTTATTAAGGGAGAAAAAAAAACTCCAAATCTACATGGCCCTGTGTGAAAAAGTGATTGCCCCCCTTGTTAAAAAATAACTTAACTGTGGTTTATCACACCTGAGTTAAATTTCTGTAGTCACCCCCAGGCCTGATTACTGCCACACCTGTTTCAATCAAGAAATCACTTAAATAGGAGCTACCTGACACAGAGAAGTAGACCAAAAGCACCTCAAAAGCTAGACATCATGCCAAGATCCAAAGAAATTCAGGAACAAATGAGAACAAAAGTAATTGAGATCTATCAGTCTGGTAAAGGTTATAAAGCCATTTCTAAAGCTTTGGGACTCCAGCGAACCACAGTGAGAGCCATTATTCACAAATGGCAAAAACATGGAACAGTGGTGAACCTTCCCAGGAGTGGCCGGCCGACCAAAATTACCCCAAGAGCGCAGAGACAACTCATCCGAGAGGCCACAAAAGACCCCAGGACAACATCTAAAGAACTGCAGGCCTCACTTGCCTCAATTAAGGTCAGTGTTCACTACTCCACCATAAGAAAGAGACTGGGCAAAAACGGCCTGCATGGCAGATTTCCAAGGCGCAAACCACTTTTAAGCAAAAAGAACATTAAGGCTCGTCTCAATTTTGCTAAAAAACATCTCAATGATTGCCAAGACTTTTGGGAAAATACCTTGTGGACCGACGAGACAAAAGTTGAACTTTTTGGAAGGTGCGTGTCCCGTTACATCTGGCGTAAAAGTAACACAGCATTTCAGAAAAAGAACATCATACCAACAGTAAAATATAGTGGCGGTAGTGTGATGGTCTGGGGTTGTTTTGCTGCTTCAGGACCTGGAAGGCTTGCTGTGATAGATGGAACCATGAATTCTACTGTCTACCAAAAAATCCTGAAGGAGTATGTCCGGCCATCTGTTCGTCAACTCAAGCTGAAGCGATCTTGGGTGCTGCAGCAGGACAATGACCCAAAACACACCAGAAAAACCACCTCTGAATGGCTGAAGAAAAACAAAATGAAGACTTTGGAGTGGCCTAGTCAAAGTCCTGACCTGAATCCTATTGAGATGTTGTGGCATGACCTTAAAAAGGCGGTTCATGCTAGAAAACCCTCAAATAAAGCTGAATTACAACAATTCTGCAAAGATGAGTGGGCCAAAATTCCTCCAGAGCGCTGTAAAAGACTCGTTGCAAGTTATCGCAAACGCTTGATTGCAGTTATTGCTGCTAAGGGTGGCCCAACCAGTTATTAGGTGAATTACTTTTTCACACAGGGCCATGTAGGTTTGGATTTTTTTCTACCTAAATAATAAAAACCCTCATTTAAAAACTGCATTTTGTGTTTACTTGTGTTATCTTTGACTAATAGTTAAATTTGTTTGATGATCAGAAACATTTTGTGTGACAAACATGCAAAAGAATAAGAAATCAGGAAGGGGGCAAATAGTTTTTCACACCACTGTATAACTATTTACTATCTCCAAGTTGGTATTAATATAAGCAATAATGCAAACACCGAAGTGCATTAAGCATGGTTGTACTGATCAGGCTATTGAAGTACTGTTTTGAAATACTGGAACCCTTTAATGTACTCTATGCAAGGCCAGACAAAAAACAAGCTGTGCACTTGGGTACCCTCCATATGTCCTTGGGTCATCTTGCAGAGTCTTGAACAGCCATATATCAGTGAGACTGAATTAAAGCCACACTATGGGGAAGGTTTACTAAGACACGAATGCTCCGAGTGTATTTTCGCTGAATTTTTATTCGCATGCGCAACTTTTTCGACGCCCGGTCGACTTTTTGCGCGAAAAACTCGGAAAGGTTTTCCCACTGTTTACAATCGTTCGGTAAAATTTTGTGACTTTCGGATCGCCAATACAATATTATCGTGACTAATAAAAATTTTACATAAGCATTTTCGTGATATTTGCGATCTTCAGAAATTTTCGTATCCAATCCGAATTTATCCCATTCAGGATTCGAACTCATGATTTTATGGATCTGCCCCTATGTGTGTGCAGTATGTAAAGCCTGTAGGTTAAATTATATTCAGTAGTCCACCCTATCCCATGTCAGCAGGGGGTACTTTATTCACTGTGAATTCACAGTGAATAGTAATAAACTTAATGACAATCATGCTATTTCTCAAACATACTTTTACACCTCGTGTCTCAGGTATCCTCATCCCTTTAGATTGTAAGCTCTTAAGGACAGGGCTTGCATTAAATCAGTCTGTCTGTATTTCAATTTCACTTATGTACAGCTCTGTGGCATATGTGGGTGTGTTAAAAGATAATAACATAAAGTTAATAAGGAGCACAAGTGAGACTCTAAACTAGTTTATCCGCAAGTGCCTATCTGTCTGTCAAGCTGTAGTCCTATCCATCCTCTTGTGCTCTTAATCTGCCATAGTGTCTAAAATCAAAATGACTTTATACAGTTCTTCTCTACGTGACTCATGGATTCCTCCTGCGATTACATTCAAGAATAGAAAATAGTCCTTGTATATGAATCCTATCTGGCACGCAAACTGTTCCAAAATGACACTTTTCAGAATTTTCTCTTAAGCTGAGCCCAAAGAGGGATGCTGGAAACAGTAGTTCTGCACATTACATGTGCTTGGTTATATAGGTGCTGGGTTACATTGACTGCATTTTTCTATTTGCTTACTATTACTAACCAACAAGACACACTGATCACAAAACCAGGACTAAAATTACCAGTCATGTGAAAACATTTTCCAAATGTCTCTCAAATGGGTAAAATCTTTAATACAGCTAAATCTTTTTTATAAGGATTCCCCAAGGAGGAGACACATATTTCTTTTCAGAATGAATGCTCTTCACAGACATTACAGCCACAGAAAGAGTTTCTTTGATCCTTTTATTAACAGAATGTTCTTTATGATGTACAGAGAAATCCACTTCACCTTTCTTCCTATCTACAATGTAATCCCTTGTATAAGCACCAAGCATTTCTGATACTGAAACACAAACAGATGCAAAAAGAAAAAAAATGCAGCTAAGAAAGTGACTTTTATCTGATTAAAATAGGAAATGTTAAATAGTCACAGTAGGTGTCCTGGTATTATTCTGCTTAGATGCATATTGAATATTATTTTCTGTATTGATATATAGTTATAGTCATATATAGTCAAGCGCAGTGCATCGGATATGCGGAGGAGTACAGGTGAATATAACAGAAATTAGCACCACATTTACTGGGCTCAGTACCACATATTATAAGCAGAAATTGGCCTTGTATCCCCTGTCCCTGTGTAGTTCCAAAGGTCACCAGGGAGCTGTAAAAGCAAATGTAGGCTTAAATATCAAAATCAGAACTAGTGCTTCAGTTGGCAACATTGGGCTCATTTACAAATACAAGTGAAAATCCCTAGTTTTGATGCCAAACTGAGTGCGAATTCACAAAAGGTATTTGCACCCATACACCAGAAGAGTGCAAAGATAGATAAGTAAGATGTTGACTAGGTGTGTCGGCAGCTTTTATCAGTCACCTTTATTAGAATACTGTTGATGTCTAAGGGTAATGAAACATGGGGAGATTTGTCATCTACGGTTAAATCTGGGCTGCCACAGGCAACAAATCTCCCTGAAATGCTTTGCCACTGGCAATAAAGTGAATCATTAGTGGAAAAAGCATACGTGGCCCTTTATTTTCCAAAGTTGCCCTAAGTTTTCTGCACACTTTATTGACAGTGGGAAATCATTCAGGAAAGTTCTGTTGCCCGTGATTTAACCCCAGATTTAACCCCAAGTGACAAATCTCTCTGTTTGCCATTACCCTAGTGGTAGGTTCTGTTGTGTTTATAATGAAATCAGTTAATGTAAAAAAAATTATAAGAGATGAGTTCCTTTACAACAGATTTTCCCCTCCACTTCAGGAACTTTGGAGTGACAATGCCTTTATAATTAATAAAGGCCTCTGGACCTACCATTGGACCTCTGTGGATAGCCCTGACCTAGTTTATACATAAGTGAAGCTACAGTTTCCAAATGTTTCTTTCATTTGCCTGTTTTAACACATCAGCCTTTAGTATATGACTTCACTCTTCCAAGGACATATAAAGGCCAAATGTCATAGATGCCACTAATGCATTATTGTTATACAGTATATCTACAAACAGCATTACAATACTATATCTTCCTTCCTGTTGCTGGGATTTAATGAACCATCATAATTATACAAATGAACCCTTTGCATCACAAATCTGCATAACAGTCACAGTCAACATTCTGATGCTCACAAAATCCTCATTAAGATAGCCCACAGATCACAGTATTCATGTAGTATATACTTACCGAGAACTGACATCAGTACTTTATTATTAACATATATTTATACAGCACCAACAAATTCTGCAGCACTGTATTATGACATATGCATGCAATAAGCACAGACTGCACATTAGAACCACACACTTTGCATTAATCTTAAGGATGGGACTTGTTAACCATACCACAACATGTAGAACTGAAACAAAACACAATGGGAGGCTTTTGCCAACACGTTTCTAATGAGCAGATGTTAGACTTGCTGCAACAAGAGACAAATTTATGTATTGTCAAGAGAAAATGGCATAAGCTCCATTAGCAGCAGGAAATAGAAAACTTCAGGAACAGCATACTATTCACATCTCAACCACATATTAACCACTCATAGGTGCTTTAATAATTAGGCTAGGATTTATATGTATTACAAGGTGATTTCAAAACAAGGGGACTCTTTTATTAATGCTTGGGCTAGGTAATATACAGTGCTCCCTTTTTATCTACCACTTGTTTTACTGTACAGTACTGCAGAATAGGCTGGTATAAATAAATGAATTAATAATTTAAATAACAACAACAACTCAAGACAAAGCTGGCTGCAAACACCTTCTTTTCTTATGATTCCCTGTCTGGTGAGCCAGGTCAAACACCCAGCCTGGTCCTGCCAATGCGTCCTACAGCTCAGCCAGTTTCTGATCAAACATTTTGCCTTTGTGTGTGCTGGAGTCTCTGCTGAGCAATCTGCCTACTAAATCGCTACTGAAATGAGCTGACCCAAGTCAGTAAATTGCAAGAGCCATTTTGCTTAATATCTGATCCACACAGTTAGTGCAATCTGGCAGTCCAGCTGTGTGGCCAAACCCCGCAAATATCTGATGGGTCGGCCCGCAGGACTACAACTCTTCAACACTCTGTACACACTGCACATGGTGGCATGGGTACTACCTTCGACAAAATCAATCATTAATCAATAATGCAGTTTTCAGTGGAAAATTACATGCAATCTATAGCTAAGACAGCATAATTTGTTTAAGTTCAGTCTTGAGCCAAAATATATATATTTTTTCATTTTATTCAATTAATAATGGTGAGGCAGGCATATCTTCCCAGCATGCATCTGCCCAGCATATGATTTACATTTCCAAGGTACTTACAGGCAGGTCTAAATACCCAATTGCTATTTAAGCACTCAGTGATCTTGACTTCTAAACTAAAGCATGGTTGTGCATTAGTTTGTTTCTGGCTGTGTGGCTGGCAAATGAAACCTCTTGGAACCTGGAGTTTTCCAGATAAAGGATCTTTATTTAACTGGATGACCATACTTTAAGTTTGCTACAAAAAAACATTTAATAAGCCCAACAGAATGGTTTTGCTACCAGTGTATTCATGCAGCTTACTTACCACCAACTACAATGTACTGTTTTATTTTTATACAGAGAAAAGCAAATCATAGATACAAAAAATCATAGATAATGCATGCCATGTCCATTCAGTATTCTTGCATTTAAAAACTATACTTCCGTTTCTTTTCTGGAGAAGGATATTTTCTTTACCAATATGGTCAAGGAGAACTTCGGTTAAGGAGATACAATAGTAAGACATTTTGATGTTGAAAAAGCAGAACTGTGTTTAATATAAGTTGGATCCTAGCTTGTTTTTTATTCCAGTATGGACAGACAATATATAGTACTACATGTAAAACCTGTCTTGACACTCATGGTTCCTTACCCAGGATTACAAACAATAAATGCATAGAATAAATGCTGTATGTGGAAGTTATGTGTACAGTCCTTTACGGAGTGTTAACCTTTAGAACACTTACATTTATCCCACTGATGATGAACATGAGACTAAAAGATTAAAGAATTCTTAACCTTGTAGTTCAGCACCAGCCTGAGCTTCACAGGTACCCCATCACTGATCTACTAATAAATGCTCTGTTAAATTTATCAAGTTAGTAAATGGTGTATCTTTGATGGTGATGATTAACATTACTGTAAAAGAAAGGGACTGTAAAGGGGTAATATAATAACTAGCATTAAGTTTGGACCAGTCCCAGTGACACACAGCAGCCAATTAGGAGGAAACATTTACTGGTTGGCAGTCTAGCATCTAATTGGATGGTATGGATTATCACATATGTAGCAAACTTCCAATCTAAGAGTCCCTTTCTCTCTGCAAGATTTTTTTTAACCCTTTAATTCCTAGGAAAGGCTACTTAGTTGCACTGGAACTTAGTTGTATTAATTAAAATGTCAACTTTCCTATTGTGTATGTGTATCCTCAGCCAAGTGGCACAAAGGGCTGTTTTTCCTTGCTCTCCACTGACAGGTACCACACCAGCCTGTGAGCACACACGGAGTCGATTTTGGTGCGAAAATGCACATTTTACAATGAACAGCAATGTGCATACTATAGGGCATCCAAAATCCTCCTTTTAATGCTTATTCGTCAAGTGCCCTGCATCCCCTGCAGGAGGACAAGGGTTAAATACATAAATTTTTAGTGCAAAACAATACGTCTGGGCATATACAGTTGGGGGTTTGGACAGGAATTGAAAAACATTATTTTTGTCAAATAGGGAAAAAAACAAATGCATGTCATTTTGGCAAAAAAGGACATTTGGATGCAAATTGAAGTCTGCCTCTGTGAAAGTTGTGCCACAGCTCCTATGGGGACAATTCGTGAAACAGCATTCAACTCTTGCAGATATAACCCAGAAATAAATTTCACTGAGATCTACAGGGGAATACTTCTTTCAGTTATTTGGATGCTTTTTCATTCTGTTTTAAAGGCTTAATGTTGGAATCATTTCCAGAGGTTGAACCACACCTAATGCACGCATATTCATATACACTTCTACACCAGCAGGTTGGAAGCTCAGGTCGGCTTGCAGATTAAAGGAACAGTAACACCAAAAAATGAAAGTGTATAAAAGTAATCCCAATATTATGTACTGCTGCCCTGCACTGGTACAACTGGGGTGCATAGCTTATATAAAGAATGCTGTTGTAGCCACTGGGGCAGCCCCCATGGCTACACAGCAACTTATATAAACTGTAGTACTGTAGCAAATACACAACGTTTACCAGTGCAGAGGAACAGCACATTATATTTCTTTTACTTAAAAAAAATCATTTTTTGTTGTTACTGTTCCTTTAACTCTTCAATGCCATCACACGAATAAGCACTGCCTAGTCACTGTCTGACCTCAAACAAATGAAGGATTTCTCAAAACAACCAAAATTTCCTCTGTGCCCTGCCTTCTCCAGGACTCAGGTTCACAAGTAGCCAGCATATTTCCATTTCCAATATAACACAAATAATAATTATAATTTCATATTGTGGCTGCTAAAATGTGAACATTCTGACTTGTACACGTAAATACAGATTGACCAAGCTGTTGCCTGCTACTACATTAAGGACCAGTTATTCCCAATGACTCCATATTCCCATGACTTCATATTATTTTTTTATCGACAGGGAAAGGTTACCAATTTTTTTCTCACTGTGAATCCAAATCTGGAGGCATACTTTAAATGTAAAACAGTTATAGGAACAACAAGAAAATACTAAATTAACCAACACTTTACTCTCCTAATGCAGAGTGATGCCCTTCGAATGTGTTAAATGGAGAATTAAGAGACTATTCTATGATTTGTGGGTGCGTTTTTTTTCTCTTTACATGTTGTCATCTAATAACTATTAATAGCAAAACATATGCTTTAGTGTTTCTTTAGGCCCAGAGTTTAGAGTCATCAAAACAGGGCATGCAAAAGAAAATCACTGAATACAGCAAAATGTCTTCTTTATGCATAAATGTGATGGCAACACATAGCTGCATACGCAGTGTATTTTAAACAGGGGCTAACAAAAAATGTTAAGATTGGGTGTGTGGTGGCTTTATCATAGGAGAGACAGGGCATATGCCAGCTATAAAGTATATCCAAAACACATTCTCCATCTCTTGATAAATGCTCCATGCATTTCATTGACTTCTAAAGGCAGTCAGTATTATGCTGGGAGCTGTAGTTAAGAGTAGCAAGAGTGTCTTGAAAGGGCAGATTGGGCATCCCTGCTTTGACCTATACTGCCTCATGCTTTCACTCCATCTTTGCCATGACTTTAAATAATAATAATTAATTAAATCAATCTCTAGTAACTATTGTTTCAAATTGTATGCCAACTCTTTTGTACAGAGACACCATGGAAAAATCCTCACTTATTTAAATAAACAGCATTATGCTACTTGGGTGCCTGACACTAACGTGTGGCTTCAGAAAGCTATTGAGCGGCTACATTTGTTCAAAGGTACAATTCAGGTCTTTTACCAGATAAAAAGGCTTGTCCAAATAAGCCAAATGTCTCAAACTATCTCAAAGTCTCTTCAGAAAAGCATTAGAGAGTCTTTAGATCAATAGTTCTCTATCTTCATCTAAACACAGGCTCTGCAATACAAAACAATACATCCACACCACTTCCTTCCAAAATATCTAGCAGATTGTCTCTTTTATCTTCTTTTCTATTATAGCATGCTAGATTGTAATTTACAGGTTTCAAAATATTAAATCTCTTTTTTTTTTTTACTTGATACTTAAAGGTATACAGCATTATATCCCACGGAGGGAAAAAAAGAACAGACTGCTGGCAATAATATCATTCTACAGTGATTGAGCTACATTTTTATATTCTTCATCTTTTTTAAATACATTGCCCATCTTAAGGCATTAAAGACAAATTTAATATGAATTCTGCAAGAAGGATTTTGGGACTAATCAAGGAAATAGGAGATTTATCAGAATAAAAGATAGTGTAGTCAGAAAGTGACCTACTGTGCTTCCATAACTCTTTCTGAGTTTCTCCACCGTTGTGGCCCGACAGTAAATTTGTCATTATGAAAATATAATTGGTCGGCATCTTTTCCTGCCGAGCTTTGGGCTTTTTACCTATTTACGACTGTCAGACAGGGGAATTTGAACTGCGGCAGTAAGAAAAGTTTCCTATCGTTGTTTACAGTGGAAGAGACTGAGAACAATTGTGGTGGAAGATGTTGACATTCCGCCAGGTTTTTCGAGGTCTGTGGAGACATTGTGATCCTTGTGTTTCCTCAGTGCTTACCGATTAATCAAAAGACAAGAGGTTGTTGTATGGTACTAAAACAGTGTAGCTAGATTAACCTCCACATTCCCAAAGAAGGTCCTAGATGCTCATTCAAAGGCACTTCCAACTTTATAGGTGTGTGTAAGTTTGTCTTTTAATCTATTATTAGTTTAGCCTTGAATTGTCTATTTTTGTGCTGTTTTTTCAGTCTATTTTTGCAAAATTATTTTTGTTAGACAAAATCATAATGGGGGTACTGGGTACTTTGCAGGTAAAACCGAATGTGGCATTGTTAAAACAGGCAAAGTATTTGCAGTTCTGTTCAGTTAGATGCATGAAAACCCCTGGGAATTTGGAACATCTGTAAAACTCTGTTAAAAATTTGTACATAGTTTGTTACACTGCATATCACAGAAGCATTTCCTCATCCCCTTGAAACTAGGAGAAATTCAATGACTGGTGCTCAAATAGTTAAACATTTTAATGTAAGCTCAGGTACAACACAGTTTCTAATTATATTTAAATATGAATGGACTAAGGAATATAAAAAGTAATAATAATTTTTTTAATTGTTTAAATTAGTGATCACTGACCACCACATTCATTCTGCAGGCCTCTAGTCGTACATCCTTAATACAGATTATCAGGTTATGGTATACCTCCAAAATAATATAAAATTATGATAACATCTCCCAAATCACAAATCATGTATATAAAATTAAAGACTGATTTAGCAGTTTTGTAACTTATATTTATATTAAGGCAGTGATAAGAATGCAACCACAGATCTGGGGAGAAATACTATGTAAATAGTAGGGAATTCCTGTGTAGCCACACTGATTTCCTTGTGTAAAGCTGCTCAGTTATGTGATTTGCATGGATAGGCAATGTTGTAGAAGATGTATACAAAAAATGTGGTTATAATGTCACATGTACCTTGATATAGGGCAGTTGTGGTAGGATATGTTTTTATTTGACAGGGCGCAATACAATTACTATTAAAAAGAAACAAATCAAAAACAAAGAAACCGAATTTACTTTTCCGCCACAAACAAGGTTGCCACAGTTGAGCAGAGAGAGGAAATTGAGTTATTAAGTATTAATTATTGAGTTATTGAGTATTAAACAATTAGGGTTAGCTCTAAAACAGTTTGCTTGCCAAAGTGCAATGTACAGCATAGCTTTAAAGAGAATGCTTCTCCAACAGAGGAACACTACAATACAGTGCTCTATTTGCATCCAGTGCTCTTATTGCCAATTCCAGTCATGCTGCCCAGTACAACTTAAGCAGGGGTCCCCAATATTTTATAGGTGTGAGCCACATTCAAGTGGAGAATGTGTTGGGGAGCAACTCAGAGTTTTATGTAACCCAAACTAGCCTCCAAGCCAGGAATTCAAAAATAAGCACCTCCTTTGAGGCAACTGGAAGCAACATCCAAAGGGTTTGTGAGCAACATGTTGCCCACGAGCCACTGGTTGGGGATCAATGAACTAGAGGAACAAGCACATTAGAAAATTAGTATTTTAGAAAAGAAAAACTGTTTGGTGCCACAATGATCAAGGCTAACTCCATACACTCAGCTGTTTAATTTTACCTGCCCTGGTGTACAATGCTGCAAATCTGTGAGAACAACATGGACATCAGACATGTAATTACACTTATACCTGGGGGCAAATATATATATATATATATAAGAGTGAAGCAGCACCATTTCTAACTGTGGGTCAGTTAAAATAAAAGTGCTGTGCTTTGCTGCATCTAGCACCTTTCTCCTAGTAAACACCTGCCTAGCACAATTATTACTCAAACTCAGATACAACACACGATGCAAGTCACATATAAAAAATGCTGAGCGTATAAGACCGAAATTAGCATAAAAGGAAGTACAGTACAGCAATTATATTTTTATTAAAGACAAATCTGCTTATTTATGTTCTATTTAATGTTCTTTTTTTTTAATTACATCCCCTCCACACCCTCACCACACCCCTTCAATGTCTACCCTTAACTTGAAAGATAAATACTTCCTATGACTAAGAAGAATATGTGGCAGCATAGTTTACTTATTTAAACTTGAGCTGCCATATTGTTGTAGAAATTGTGGAAAATAAATCTCCATATAAAATATCTGCAACATCAACAACTTATGAACTGCAGTTATTGTTGTCCTATCAGATGTCTAAAGTAAAATGAAAAAGTAAACTACAGAGATAAACTGTAGTAAAATGCATTAAACTTGTGTGGGATCCTACTGATTTCCTTAATAATTAGTAATACTGGACCCTGTAAATTGATTGGTAGGTGTTGTTCTTTCAGAACAGTGCCCCAGTCATACCACTCTGGTGTAAATCATTCAAATTCAGCACTAAATGCAATTTGTCTAATTACCCAGAACCAGTCATAGGAAAAAGAAGACAAATAATGAATGGAATTTATATTGACATGCCTTGTCTGAAACAATGGCCGGACCCCATTAAGAAGATATTCTAAATTTACAGCAACAAAACTGAAAATGGTCCTACCCAAGACATTTACTAGGCCCATTTATCTTCTTTAGTCTTGAAGACAAACTGGGCTGTGTATGAAGTGGCACAGCATGAAAAACATACCCAGCCAGAAATGAGGGTGTTTGCACTCTACTGCGGCCTATGGAGCAAGACGTTTATTTGCAAAATGTTTTTATTAATGGACATAGATATGTTGTCAAGATTAATTTAGTCAAGGCTCCTGAAAATTGCATGTCATTTATATTCCCTTTTTAAACATTTCTTTAAGCAAATAATGGTTCCATTCAGTGTCAATCACTTTAAACCATTGAAAATTTGCACTGAACTGTGGAAAATTGTTGTTCTGCAATACAGGTATAGAATACTTGGGACCTAAGGTTTTCTGGATAGGGGTTTATTTCTGTAATTTGCATCATCTGGAATTTTACCACCAGTATGGATCCACAGTAGCTTAGTTAGGATTATTAAAAAAATAGAATTATTTTCTTAAAATTGACTGCATGGGAGATGGCCTTCCAGTAATTCAGGTTTCCAGATAAGGGATTGCATGTTGTAGTGTAGTTTGAGAAACATGACTTTGTAACACTTTGCTACACGCAGGTGTTCTAACTATTACGTATAACTATTACGTAGAAAGCATCAGCATATTTGCCACGTTATGAAGACGGCATATATAACAACACATACAAATGCAGAATGTTGAATGTGCTGAAGAGTGCCTTACTTGCTAAAGTTTAGACTAGCCATATTTAATATATGATATATATTCTTTATTATACGTGCTTATAGATTGCATACCCCTACCCCCCAGCTATTTGCAGGTCAGTCCTTATTCATAGACCCACAAACTAACAAGGCTTGCTAAGATTTTGCTAAAATTTTAGACTTTGCTTCCTGTTATGAATTGTGAAAGTAGAAAACATAAAAAGCCACAGTTCCATTTGTGTTTCAATAGGCATTCTTGGGGCAATGTACTATTTAGCTCTAATGCCATAAATCAAATCAAGGTAATCACACTTTCTACTACAAAGTTTTTATTCTAAAACTGCTTTCATTTCATGGATTAATCTCAAGCTGAATAATTAATTTTAAAAATGTAAGATGCATCAGATACTTTTCCTATTCAAATCTTAAATGACTGTAATCTGATTCAGGCTTTTGGAACAAAATCCTTTTTAGAGGTTATTCCCAAAGCCCACACAATCAGTGAGAATGATTTTTTTGTCCCACCACCCTTCCTGTCATGGTTCCTAAGTCATTATGTACAGTAATAGCTATAACAGTTATCTAAGTTTAAGTTATCAATGGGAAACATTTGACATCAAATGTGACAATGTATCAGTTGTGTGCTTTTACAAGAAGCAAGCTGCTATTATAATTTGGGCCTGGGCAATAAAATGGATGGCATATAATCTTCTGGGACATCTATACTGAGCAAGCTAATCTACACTGACCACATCTGTCTATAATTTACTGGCAACTGCCAAATGTTGTTGAGATTTTTGGGTTCATGAGTCATGGCTGACATTTGTGGGCATTGAGAATGCAGATAACCATTCATTTGTACTCACACACACACACATACATACACTATAACTTTGCAGGGCAACAGCCACTATAGTTCCCCATATACTATTTTATTTTGACCTTTTACTGGTTTCTGGCTAGAATATACTCTCTTTCTCTTATTATATTATAACTGTGAAACGCCAACATTTTTGGAGGTGCTGTACAGAACCTAGCCCCCACCAGAATTTCTTTTACTCTCTCCTGATTGGTTGTTTTAGTGTTTCTGCCCTGTGTGTTTTTTTTATTTTTTCATTCTCACCATTAATTTGAGGTATGGGCCTGAGGTTATATAATCATACTGAGGAGTAAAAGAAAGTACTGTAACTCTCAGCCGGTGAAATGACACCATGCTGCACAGTGTGTGCTTGGCTCTGCTTTAGTTTACGAGATTCTGAATATTCAACTTTCTGGACTAGTCTTCTTAGAATGTCTTAATGTGTTGCAGAAAAATGTAAGTTGAGCTATGTGTCAGGTCACTGACCCTAAACATTTAAGTGGAAGTGTATGCCTATCCTTACATATACATGTCAGCACTGAGTACACTTTAGGGCTCAATTAACTCCTTAGCTGCTAAAACAGTCTGCATTTCAATCTAACTAAACTTACATGGAAAATAAATAATCCACAAAATATAACATTCCCGAATTACTCTAAAAATGGCAAATGTATTTCTACATTGACAAGGATATATTTTTTTTGCAAGCTCCAAATATTTTAATTCGAAAAAATAAAAAATTATTTTTTTACATGATTCTGGCCACCCCTCCTTTAGTTAGGCACGGCATCACGTTGGCAATATTATTAATTATAAATCAATAGTATTACCTAACACTTCATTTGGCCAGTATCTGTTCCCTAAGATAAGTCTGAACTGTGCAAAAGGTTATAAATATGGCTACTTGTTGATAAATCAACAATGCTAGCAGCTGTTATATGATATCTGGCATGGTGTTCAGGGTGTTTCTATTACAGTATGAAGGCATGAGAAAGACCCATTTGCCAAAATGATGGTGTCACTTATATATATAATCTCCCCTACTCAGTGGTGGCATGGTGACTCCTTCTTTACTCCACCGCCACTATGATTTGACCTTGCCATCCCCTTGGAATAAAGCATGTGCAGAAAATGCACATGGCGGTAAAAGGAAAACAAAGTAATGCGCCAAATGAAACCATGAGAAGAACCTTTTGAATCACAGAGGCATTGCAGAAATGCCTATACATACACATGTTCTATTAAAATGGCTATACCAGAGCCTGTCCAACTTTTACTGAAGAAAGCACTAGAGTGGAGATTAAATGCTTCAAGCGACTTATTGCGGACTATGCAAGAGATTTGTGACAGGGATGTTATAACTCCATGTCAAGCCTTTCATGCAAACAATAAATATTACTTCTGCTCATAATCAGACTTTTCTGCAGCTTCGTCTTTGAATGTTGAACCTTTTTCAATTAATTAAAAACTATGCACTGCAGAGTGCATATTTTATCAGCTCTCAGCTGCTTAAGTGTCTAGAACAGACCAGGCAGTTTTTCTTTCTCTATTTTTTCCAGGCAACCCAGAGCAAGTACTTGCAAGGGTCATATCTTTTTAATTATCTTTTCTCTCTTTGATTAATTATTCCGTCTGACAATAGCGGGTTTCTAATGCTATTCACCTGCCTGTGATGATTGACAACTTTTCTGTCTGATTCAAAGCAAACAGCTGTTGCCATGATTGCCTAGCAACCAGCCTGTGATGGATGAGGCCCAAAGATGGATGGCTGTAATAAATCATGTCTCTAGCTATAAAACTGGAAAAGGGGATAAGAATAGAAGAGAACAAAAACAAAACAAGGTTTCTTCCCATGAGTACACCAGGATTCCTCCAATTACACCTGAATACATGTTGTCTGGAAATCTCAAAGTTTGCTCTGTGGACCAGGCACCATTGGAATCAAGGAGATTTTGTCACTGGGATTTGAGGCATGTCGACCCCTGGTGCTTTCAGGTGTTTAAAAGAGCACAAAGAGAATCATGTAAATGTTTGAACTAGAGGTGAAGCCACAAATAATAGTAGATAAGGCCTATAAGGTATGGGATCTCTGAAAGAGTTTCGATGTATAGGCAGAAGTTGTGTTAAATTAAAACAAATGGTACCTTGGTAGAAAAAATAATAACAAAGGTTAACTTACTAATAACTGTCACCAGTAGCTACAAGCTAGGAGATTATCAGCACCATTTTCTACATGATTTGAGCACTTTTCTTTATATAAACCTCACTACACTATATTTGTCTTCACAGTTGCATGGCAACACAAGATGTAAATTGTACCATGACTGACTGCACAAATATACACGTCTAGTCACAAAAATAGGGACAGGTTTTCTTTAAACATAAAATCCATAAAAGATCTGTATAGCCAAGCAATAATATTTTATATGTATTCAAAACATTATTTTTGACATTATACATGAAAGTTATTCTTTTTACATTGCCAACCATTCATACACAGCTAGTTCAAATTAAAGTGTCGAACAAAAATAAAAAAAAAACCTCTAATCCGTGAACGTTTTTGTAAGAGGCCAATAAAAAAATTAAATATGAAGGCCTGAACATGCTTCCAAATTACAGTATCGTGGAAAGAAAAGATCTGTTGTTGTTATTATGCAACAGAGCCTATCTGATTGTACACAGATTGTGAACAGAATACATTTTAGAAGAGTACTAATTCCAAGTTGTGTGTAATTAATATGTAAATTTAATATTTATGTTAGTCCTTGCTTCCTGCGGACCTATAATGAATATCACAGTAATGCAATATTAGCCACTCTGACATATACATAGTTACTATATATCTAATAAGACTTAGTGAGCATTAACATTGCATTCTTTATTTTAACTGCAGGAAAGGAGTGACTTGTCCTTGAGACAACAATAAATATTTGGGGGATCTATATCCACATATACAACATGAAAGGAACACTAAAACGTCCCTCTGTATTTGTCTAATGTTAATATGTAAATAATAAGGTCAGGTCATATACCTGTCGGAGGAGCAACAGAAGCAAGTGTAACTAATATGCAAGTGTAACTCATAACCAGTGCAGAGATACACCACAACCTGCTGCCATAACTATTTCCATGTACTAACAAAAAATAGGCATGAAAAAAGTTTAGGGTTTGTTTAAAATATAATTACACGATTTCATAAATCAACAGCAAATCTATGGCTAGAGATGTCTCTAAGCTACTGCCATATATTGGCACCTGTGAAGTTCTGACTTCTGACTATTTTGCAACATCCTCTTAAGCACTGATTTTGGCATAGACCAAGTAAAGAAGTAACATAGGTGTTACTGCACTTTATACAAGACTATTAGGGCAATGGCACATGGGGCGGATTGTCAGCCTGCAATTAAAGAGCCCGGGTGCAAGCACACGCAGCCGATAATCTGCAAACGTGAGACTTGACCTTTACTGGCAGATATCGGCTGCGTGTGCCTGCACCTGAGCGCATTTAATGCTTCTGGGTGCAGGCATAACTATTAGATTTTTTTAAGCATAAGGGTGGATTGTCAGCCTGCACTTATCTGCAGGCTAACAATCTGCCCTTTGTGCCCTTGCCCTTATAAACAGAAAGAACTATGTTTCAGACCCCTGGGACATAGTTTTTGTGGTTTCACTTAAATCATTTCCTGCCAACTTTATACTTTATGGCACACTTGTCGGCCTGACTGCCCCTCCAGTTGTGATGGGTCAAATGCATCATGTGTTCTATAGTCTGATATTACAGAGTAATTAAAACAAATATATTGTATACAGACACTAAAGTAAATGTTATGTTGCAGTTGTAACCTACAGCAGAAATTTGCTCTCATTTCTCTTACTAATGTTGTTCAATGAAAGCTAACTGCTGGCTGGTTGCTATAAGTTATAACACTAGCGTTAAAATTACACCAGTTTTGAAAATTAACCCCAGGATGAATGAATGACTGCAATCTACATGTAATGTACTTGGTGAAACAGTTTTTAAAATACAGTAAATGTGGGATTTTTCCACTTACTGCTCACTAATCATTCCAATTCAACCTGACACTTAGGCCAGTTGTTGGTTACCCTGATGTAAGACACATATTGACATGAATCAAGCTTTATGAAAATATATTTACGGATTATTAGGATTGTTCAACAGTACTAGTACTAATATTGTGAGTAATATTGTGAATATGCCTCATTTCTCTTGAGAAAGATATGGCCACTACAATCACTGTCAGATAGAAAAAGTAATTCTATATGTTAAAGTATAAACTGAGCTCCACTAAAGCTGGCCTTTACAAAAAAAAGTTCCGACACTGATTGTAAGTTTCAATGCAACAATCTAAAACTAACATTCAGCTTTAAATTGTAGGATTAAATTTGGCAAAATAATGGACGTTCAATGGACAATGTTCTGGCCACTGATTGACAGACAACAATCGTAGCACTTGCAATAGGTTTGGCAACAGAACATCAGGAAAAGAAGAATATCTCATATAGGCAATACATGCGAACACGTTATTGTTACCCGAGAGAAATATTTTAACCTGTTCGATCGACTAAACGGGCGGTCACCATGGTACAAAATTGTCAAGTCGATTCAGAGCCCATGCGCGGTCCGAAAAATTGTACAAAACAAAGTTATTATATCAGTGTATATATGGCCAGCTTAAGCTTTGGATGATTAAATAATAGTTGTGTAAATTAGTACATTCATGCTTGAGGTGACTTTTAATATATAAGAATTACTTCTCTAAAGTTGCAAAAAGATATAAAAAATAAACAGTTGAAAATGGCATAAGCTGTCATTGCTGGGCTATTTGGTGAACAATATATCACAACTGGCAATACCTGTCTGAGATAGGGCATTATCACAACTTTCTATTTGCTTTCCATATTTTACAAAAACGAACATAACATGACCACTTTTGGGAAGGCAAGGAATTACAATAATGACTGCTTGCATCTTGTAACAAACAATGAAGAAAGCAAAGCCATCCATCAAACTGTGAACATCGAGGCCTCCATTCTGCCCCAGCTCGTCCACCTCTCAAGTTACAGCTCTACACTGCAAGTCTAAATAATATTCAAAATGATAAATGGCACCATAAGTCTGATATCCATCATCAATCTTTCTTAAGGAACATCCATCTTCTATAATGCACGTGTGAATCATCCCAGATTCATTTACACAACCCCCAGCAAGTTGGTGTTGCTTGAATGATATCTGTCAAAGATTCTGGTTCCCACAAATGCTAAAAATTCATAGCAAAGGGGGTGGGAATGGAATAAAAAGTTTCAAAGGCAGCTGGATATGTTAACATGAAAGATAAAAAATACATAACCTCTTCAGTCACAGTGTCAAACTCTCCATGTCCCCACCAGCACCACCTCCCCCAAACTGTACAGATTTTCTGTTCCTTGTGAAATCTGCAGTGCTGCTCTTGCAACACTGTACTGAGGGGAAAAGACAGCATTACACGATACTGTGCTCTTTTCCTCCCTTGTTGTCTGGCAGGGCCCATTTGATAAATGACACATGTCATTCTGTCAAGAGGGAAGGGTGGGTCAGTGATATATAGCTTTGCTGAAAAGGAAATCGACTGTTTGGCATGGTGAAGCTATTCTCCACCAGGATTCTGTTTCAGAAGTCGGAAAATGAAATCTACGATGTTTCAAGAGCACGTTTAGGGCAGCCTGATGTGAGACCTGACAAGTTTTTTTTTTTTTATCCTTTCTCTGCCCTTCAGATTTTTAAAAAGGGGGTGGGGGGGAAAGCTAGTCTGACCAGAAACGTCATAAAGCCACGACAACTAAAAGTGTGCAACTCTTTGCGTCCATGTTAAAATTAATGCTTGCATTGCACTCTGTTTTTTGTGACTGGCACTGCAAAAGGAGTGTTAGAGGTTAAAGCTACAAATATATATATATTTGTTGCATATCAGAGAGGCGCTGTACACACAAAAAGCAAGATAAAAATTAGCATGTTTGAAGTAATCGTCCTGCAGCTTGACATCTGCATAGTAAATTTTAAAAGAAAAAAATGTGTCAGACAGGCATGAGCTGCTGCTCCCTCCCCCCTCTTTCATTAGCTCACTGGCAGGGTGGCACTTCTGAACCTCATTACTGAAAGAGGATTTATGAAGCTGAACCCAATGGCAAAGAAAAGGCATCTGTCAATAATTGTAGGGAGCTGCACTCACAGCTTTGAAATCTCATTAAGTATGCAGTTATCAGACATAAAGATCAAAAACATTACTCAACTCAGACAGAATCTTATGGAGGAACATTAATTAGCAACAGGCCTACAGTACAAAAAAAAACAGACTTCCTCTCACACCTGCCCAACCCACAAACCCAAAGCAACACTCCCCCCTCCCTTTAGACACAAAAAAATAATTCCCAGCATCTGAGACTGATCAAGTACATGAAACAAGAGCAAAAAAAAAAATCAGTTCAGACAGTCTTGGCGGTGAAGAGAGAAAAGGAAGAAGCTGTCAAAGTTGAGAAGGATGTCAGTACTGGCCCTGATTACAAGGGCCTATACAGTTCCCAGGCCTTTTATCATTCCTGCCATCAAAAACAGACTCTGTGTCACAGATGGATGACTGATGGCTGCCAGTCTTTAGCAGTCTCCGCCAAGCTTGCTGTAGGCCCCTGCTGAGATCTGGCCCTCCAGCAACAGGCTTGACACAGCAGGAAAGAAACTTTGGGCAAGGAGCCCAGACCCAAAAGATACTGAAAATAATAAAGTACCCTGTCCTGTCTTTTCCTTAGAACAGTTCCGTAGGATAGGTTAATCTGGGATATTTTGTGCTGCTACATGCAGAGCAGTGTTCTTTTCTCTCTAATCAAAGGATACTGAGAGGAAGAGAAACAGAGAATAAATGTGTGTGTGTGTGTGTGTGTGTGTGCAATAACATAGTCACACAAACACACCATACATATACACACACACAAAACAAAAATAGTAGAATAAAGGAAAAACAAACGTTTACACTGTGTTTTGTATACTTTACTGTATATACCACTGTTCCTTGGGACCATACATATTGCATCGACTACATTTCCCAGCATGCTTGGGCTACAATTCCCAGCATGTGCTTCAGCCAAGACACTTTAGTCTTGAGGGGCATGTTATGTGTTTATAGAATATTCTATTTCCACATACTTTATGTTTAAAAACTTTTGTTTTCCATGTAAGATAAGAAACACATGTCGATTGCATGTTCGTATTTAGGAAACAAGAAAGTCAGCTCTCTTCTTGCTTTCCCTTTGACACTGTTTTTCTTAAGACTACCACCTACTTCATGCAATCTCGTTAATGTCCGACTGGTCTTTCCTCCCAAATCATGACTGACTTAATGCCATATTTAAAACTTGGAGCAGATTGCTTTAACCTAACCAAAAAAAAAAAGGAAGCACTGGTTATTTAATTAATATGTCAGTGCAATAAAAGTCACTAACATTTGAAACTTGTAACAAGTGCAAACAAGGAAACCCTGTGTGTTCAGTCCATATTAATAAACCTGTATATATAGTCAATGTAAACTTTGCCACTTCGCAATGCAGAAAAACATTCTACAAACAAAATGGAGTTAAGAAACCATCCCATCAAGCAGATAACAAATAATTTCAATATTTTATCTGCAGTTATATAACACAAAGTGACCATTCTGGCAAACCTTGTGTATAATTCTTTAATGCAAACTACATAATAATATAAAGATAATCTTAACAGGTTAGTTAAAGTGTATTTTTCCATATGCTTCTATACATTTTATTTGTTGGATGTAACAGTTAAGAGATTACATTAATGAAATTCTACAGAATTCATGATAAAATATCACATAATTGGTGTCTTTATTAGGTATTAGCCATAAGGAAACTGTTATTTTCTGTTGTGCATTCACCTACGGATACTGTTTATATATTTTTTTAAAAAAGGCAACATGAAAATACTGCCATGTTCGCGGCTGCTTGTTATGCAAAACTCAGGTATTTGAAATCACCTCAGACTGATAAATGCTGTCATGTCTAAATAATTAACTGAGCCTGCCTCATTATAAAAAATGCAAAAATCCTATCAAAATAAATATGTTTTTAAATAAGGGCTGGATTTTATTAATGACCATAGTTAATGGGTGAAAGGGTTATATATCTTTACTTATGCAAAATAAATTCAAAGCGCTTCATTAATATTCATTTATATTCAAATACCATTTAAGACTGAGCAGTGCGTTCAGATAGTGAACAGCTAATTGTATGCATATTGCTATGTGTGTTGGAAATACAAGTGGCAAGGCTGGATTACTACATTGCCTGAAGAGTAGAACTATGGGAGGAAAATGGTTCAGCACTGCTTCCCAGCATGGGTTTTACCAATGCACATATCATCAGTAATGTTCGACTCTTGTTTAGGTACAAAAAGTCATAATTTTTGTTTAAAAAAAAAAATCAGGTTTTTAATCTTATTTTGCATTTGATAATGTCTTCGGAACAACCAAGCATAATAAGATAATAGACTGAATGCAGAAAATTACAAACCGATCTAAAATTTGTTAATGTTCAAAACATTAGGATTGAAAGCTCAGTTTTACTGACACAGCACTGTGGTGGCCCAATAATAGGGGCAGCCTTTGCAGCTTCCTGTTTCCAGATCTAATACAGGGAAACAACATGTGTATTTGAATGCACTATTGGCCAAAGAACCTTAATATAAACTCGCATACACCATGTCCATAACCAGTAATGTTTTATTTAGATTTGGGAAATTAAGATAAAATAATCTTCTTATTGGTGGCTATAATACTTCTCCAATGCAATACAAGAAATAGAAGTGGCAACTTTAAAGGAACAGGTTAGTCCTTTTGTATGGTAATGCCCTACCCACAAGTCAAAGTTCAACCTGTTTCCCTTTTTCACAAACAGCTTTTTTAAGGGAAGAAAAAAAATATGAACAAAATGATGTTAATAAAACATGGCCTAAAAATTTGACTGAACAATGTACAATAAAGCACCGGCAAGGGAAGCTACTATATTCCCCAAGTCTCACACCCAATATAAAAAAATACAGCAGTGAGAGTACAGCGCCCAGTTATTTTCACTACTTACTGAGCATTTTTAGTGCTCAAATATTCCATTAATTGTTTACAGAGCAACACTGACTAATTTACTAATTACTTATTAAAATTATTTAAATGGGAACAGTTAAACATCATTTAGGCAGTCAATTTACCGTGGTTTCCATGTGGTGAAAAATATCTTCTCACAACTAATAAAAAAGAATTTTTAAAAGGCAGTACTGTTCTGTATATTTTTACTCAACTAAGAACATGGCATGCTTTTAATGTACGCACATTATGCTTTAGACTATGTTTGCTAATTACAATTATTTGAAATACATTTTTCTACATTGTGGTAATTAAAAGGCTATACAATGCACACCCAAAGCTTTAGAAGAAGCCATTTTTAAAGCATCATTCTTAGTACCTGCTATTTTGGTTTGTGTTTTAAATTGATCTAATTACTGACTTCCAATAATAGAAAAGTAGAAATAATCTATTTGGATAAGGACTTATATAAGGACATATATTTGAATGCATGTATATTCTAGTGCCATATAACTTTTTCAAACATATGTGAAAAACAAATTAAGAATGAGTCCCTCTTTGTTTAGTATATTTTCAGACTGAAGACACATGCCCCTATACTGTAGCTGTTGCTAAAATAACAATGTACTAATTCCTCCTTTCATATCAAGCCTTCTAGTTAGGTGCAGTAGGAAATGTGAGCAGATAAATGTTTCCTGCAGCTATTCACCTGGGGTAGCTTTTGGTATTCCAATGCTTCATCTCTTTCTCAGGTTTACATATTAATTAGGACAACGATAGATTGCAACCTTTTAAAAAGATCTTGTGTAAAGAATATCCACTGCACCTTGGGAATCTTAATAACTCAACTGGTGAAGTATGCCCAGGGTCAGAGTAAACTACAGCCGTTGGATGAGGGTTAATTGTGCCATGTTGCTGGCATTTTAGTGATATGCGGCCTCTTATTTGAGAAGTCCACTTGCAGTGGTTAATGCAAAAGGTTAACAGTAAGCTAATTATGGCTTTGCGTTCCCGTAAAGTGAATACTTTCTATTCACATGCCCTTTATGAAATACAATAATGGTAATGTCATAGTCACAGTGGAATGAACATGCAACTCAAATAAAATATATATAATATGCTATGTCCAGGAAGTGATCTCTTTCAGTCCCCACTAATCCAGAAAACAGCACTAAGGAACTGCTTTAATCCTCCTAACTCACCCTGGCTGCAGTGTATTTCCCATAACCATGCAGCAGTCACAATTCATTCTAATCACTGTACAAAACAATCTTTAGGAAAAAGAAGAAAATGCAGACTTGTGAGCCAATTTAAGAAATAACTGCTGATACATCAGTTATTGACTATTTCACTCCTGCTCATGATAGTGCTCAAGGCAAAACAGAGAACAAAATGACAACATCAACGGCATGCAATAAACTGTACCGGGGGAGAACAGGGGAGACCTAATTGACAGCTGTCAAGCTAATGGGAGCAATAGCAGTGGATTCTGAAAATGTCTGTTCTCTTGCAGAGTACTCAGTTGAATCTTTCAGCCACGCTTACATTTAGAGCTTTTTTCCCTTCTCCCTCTCTCTTTCTCTTTTTTTTTCTTTTCATTGTTCTTTACTCTTTACAGAAAAGAACCAAAGGACAGCCATAACTAATCATTTTGTCAGCTTGCTACTAGGAAGAAGCTGTGTCCAACAGACAAATGTGTGGCAGTTGTGTAGGCAAATAATATGCCACAGGGTGTGATTTGTAAGAATATTAACATAAGATCTGTGTGTGAGTATTTGTGTGCGTGCATGTGAGTCCATGTTTGCGTGTGTTTTGTAAGCCATACACTGAGAGAACAACACTGCTGTAGACTATTACAGGATATGCTCAATATCTAAAGCCAAGGAATCCCCCTTACATGCGAAATGCCTTTTAGGTTGGGATGGATGCCACCGACTGCTATTAAATAATGTTGATTTTTTTTATTTTTTTTTTTTGGTTCGTTTGTTCTCTCTCAATTCATTTCTAAATGTTCTTGATAACAAAAATGTTCTATATAAAAAAATATAAAAAAGATAAACTTGCAAGTACAGGAGGTACCGTACAAAAAGGTACTAAGACTGCAACAACCTTTAAATAGGAAAAAAATGCAAGTAAAAACAAATGATTCCCTTTCCCCTCCTCCATTAAGGGACACAAAACCTTACTACCTCCTTACCTGAAAATGTGAAGTGTTTCCAGGTGCACAAACACACAAACACTCCATTTCTACTTATTACAGCGCAGACTGACTTCAAATTGGCACCTATGAAATGGTTTGGAAGTACCCTCGATGTCATGAATGTTGCGTAACACTGGTATCATCTACCTGTATTTTTTTGTAAATGCGGATTTTGGCTTATTTACATAAAATAATTAATTTGGTGGAAGATATTTTTGGTATGAAGATATTTTCATTTCCAGAGCGAGCACATGAATACACAAATAGCTCCTGAAAATATCATCTCAGAATGTGCTGCTGATAATTACTGCTCCTATGCATGAACCGGGCTTAGAATACTATGTGTCTGACATGGCCTATTGATTATGATTATTGGCTTCTGCAAGAGCACATTTACCACGGAACCTTGGCAGAAGGGATTTGTGCACCTGGACTCTTAGGGTCGGCAAGGCTTGCACTGCAGAGGTTCCTTAGTTATTGTTGTTATTCTCCTCCAGACCATTAAAAAGGTCTAATCCCTATGAAATGATTATCCAGGTACCAAAATCCATTTGTCACCTGCAGCAGAAAATTGAGTTAATGCACAACTAAAGGCAAGCAGGACTGTGTAATATCAACTTGATTACATCAAACTAGCTGCAAACCTAATTCTCCTGGATGACACTGCGTGGAGCTTGTCATCTCCAATCATTAAAGCTGTCAGGAATCCATCAGGTTTACAGCTAATTAGGTGAACACTAATGAAGCTGGCAAAACAACTTTTCTTTTTTTACGGCTGAGCGGACCTTTCAGTTTGGGAAAAAATATTCTCAAGTATTCTCAAGGTTGCTGGGGAATGGATTTCCTGAGTTACCAATCAGACCTTTTTTTTTTTTTTTCCACAACGAGTACAAAGCCATCAATTTGTCATCACTCTCAGTATGACACAAAAGCAGCCATGAATCTTACAACTTGCAGCTGCAAAAAGGGCCAAAATGAAGGGGGGGGGGGTAAAAAGAGTTACTTGGAGACATAACCCACACATCCCATTTGTTTCCCATAATACTCCAATCAATGGTGTAAATTATGTATTTAGTTTTTTTTAGTTTTTTTCCTCCTCCTTTAAATAATAAGTAGCAATTCAGACATTCAACATCTTTCCAGCCATATCCATTAAGCAGAGGCATTTTGATAAAGTAACGCAAGAGCCAGTCTATGGGAAAGACTGAAAGCACTCACTGCCAACCTGTGATTGACCATTAAGCTATTGATGAATGTGCCTGTCAGGAGAGAGACAATTAAATCAAATATGAAACAAAGTCGTTCTGACGGGTCATTTTGATAGAGCAAAACCATTCTTCCATCTCTTATTAGTCCAGCAGTCAAGTTTGCCTTTCTTATGAAAGCTTTTTAACTAACCTGCATTTTCTTAACTGTGAGAGATATGTTTCCACAGACCTTACCAGCCTCCCTGTTTAATAAACAGCACAGAGCACAGCATTCCAATATACCTCATAGAAAGCTCATTTAGCAATGGCAGGTAGAAAAGAGAGTCTAAATAAAATCAGTTATGATGATACATAGTCATCGCAAAGCCTCAAAAAATGTCTGTTCAGCAAACTAAGACATCTTTGAACAAAGTCCAGCATAATAGTTAAAGGCAAGAGCAGTTTGACACAGCATATCCTAATCTTTTATTTCAGTTTTTCACATTAACATGAATGCCATTTTTATATAACAAATTTGAAACATCTACTGGTATGTCTGACCTCCACCCCCTGAAAACCTTAACCAGTCAAAAAGTGTCAAAAAGGTATTTGTACAGCAAGGGCAGCCAGTGGGCCACACTCTGATTTGACTTCATAGGTCATCGGAAATCCTACTTATAATAATAAAGCTTGCATCATCAGCTTAAATCAGATGAGTACAGGATGGGTTAAGGCACCAGAATATTTATCAAAATATTTTGTAAAGCCTTGAGAACTTCTAAATTGGCCAACTTTCTTATGTATTAGTGCTCCTTATGTCACAAATAAAATAGTTTGTCAGTGTGTGCATACGCACAAGTGAAGTAGATGTGTGTGCATGTATGTGTGCAATTATGTATGTGACATCAAAAGGCCCCAGACTTATAAAGTGCAGAAAGAGTGTGCAGAATTTAGGCATAAAAGGAATCAGGAACTGTTAGTTTATTAAATTATAAAACACCATATAAAACACCATAAATCTCTTATGGAGACAAATATGGTCTTTTCATATCTGTACTCAAAATATGAAATAAAAATAAAAGATAACACGTATTTCTTAAAGTGAGACATTCTCACCTTCAGTGTATAATTATAAAGCAGAAATAAATACTCTGCCCTGATAATACGCTATATTTTTACTCTTCATATTATACTTTAAAAATGTATTGTTTATATATATATATATATATATATATATACATATATATAGACTCTCTAATTAAATGTACAGTAAAACACTGATCCTGAGAGTAAAAATAAAATAATAACACTACACAGGCATTCCATGTGTGCTGTAGTGTTAGTTACACTATCCACTAATGGAAGTGAGAAAAGAGTAGTTGATCTAGATTTACAGTAATGTACTGAGCTAGTAATTCTAGGCAATCCTGCCAGTACAAAGGCCACAGATGTGTAAGGTCATCTGCACCCACATGGATATTGTTGGCAAGCACAGTAACTAAACCTGCTCTGGCAGGAAGTTGACAGGGCACACGTGACGTCACGGAACCCAGTGTTACCATGGCAAGTGATTTATTGATGTTTATTGGGAATGAATAGATCAAAGACAGAGGGGTGACAGGCAATCAATCAGTCGTCAAATGAAGGATGGCAATGGTCCACAAAATGAAATCCTTTCCCATTTCACATGTTCTAACTGAACATTATTGCAAAATAATGTTTTGGCTGCTCTTTCCCCTCCCCTTCTACCTCCTCCACCCTCCTTCCTCTCAACCCCCCCCCCCCCCCCCCCCCCACCCCAGTCTCTGAAAAGATTGCTAAATCCTAATAAGACCTGACACTTGGAACAAGAGCACTGTGTAATAACAACCATTATTGAACAAAAAATATATATAGGTATATAAGTACCAAAAAAGGAGACAGAGGAAAAATAAGACTATGTAAAGGCTGAATGAAAGCTAGAGAGACAGATGACAAGAAACAGACACTATTTTATCTTTTTTTCTATGGCTTTGTAGTTCAGATTTAAAAATAATAATAATAGAAAATTTCAATAGAAATGCTACATCTTGCCAATATCAGTCATAGTTCCATATGAAGATCCTGTTGCCTACCCTAGTCATCTCTCCGGGATCCTTGGGTGAACTTTCCTTGGCCCCTTATTACCCCAATAACCTTAGAAGCATCCTGACCCAGCCACCTCCTATGAACAAACAATCCCTGACCCCCACTGAACTGCTTCCTTTCCAGAGGGTGATTCACAAAATGAATCAAACTGAGCAATAAAAAGTGAAACAAAAGAAAAAAGGAAAAGGGGCTGCACGGACCCACCAGGGACACACACTAATGCTTAGCAAAGTAACCCTTTCAGCTGGAAACTTCCCTTACTCTGTCCCAGCAATAGCATTTCCCCAAACGCAGATTAAAATAAAGGCAAATGGTTATGAAACCAGAACAACCCTTAGTAACCCTTTCTGCGCCAAAAGATCTAATCAGGGGAAGTCCAGCTACAGCCCCATCTATACCAGAGTGTCTGACAAGGAATGTTCAACCTGCAACCCTCTTGATTAAAACTCCAAGCAGTTAGATGGGCGATCAAGATGCTGGAAGTTGTAGTTCAGGAAAAACTTGAGACAAAGGTTTTAACATCCTGAATATAAAAGCACACATCAATTCCTTTCGGTTCAAAACAAAAATCCACACAGCCCAACAATATGCTGCTGTTTTAAAGAGACCGACCCAATCCAGCAGACCTACATCATTATCCATAAAGCCCATTGCTCCAGCAATGGACCCTTTCATTGACAATGAACGGGTTAACTCCCCCCTTAGGAAGGAGGGTAGAACAGATGGCAAAATGCAGAATAAATAGTGCAGTTCTAATTGCAGGCAATGCTAGATGATACAAATAATAGGCATGCATTTGGAAGAGCTGTATACAGTACCTGCTGCCCTTCTAGGCGCTTGCTGCTTCCTCCTCGGCATACTGCTTCTGCTGCTCCTGCTGCTCCTGCTGGCGACTGTGCGAGGCTCGGGCTCTGCTTTTTTGGGGAGGGGGCTGGAAGAGTTCTTCTGGCCCCACAGATTCTCTGAGCTGATCCACTTCTAGTAGAGATCATGCAACGACCCCAGAATGCTTGGCCGGGTGAGGAGCAGGCTGCAGATCGCAAGTTGGCAAGAAAACAACAAAATAGACACATGAAATATACACATAGATCGCTAGCATGTCTTCCCCCAATTTGCAGATTAGAGGGGAGGGATGAGAAATCACAGAGGTGGAGAGGGGTGTGAGCAGAGGAGGGGGGTAGTGGGTTTCCCCCCTAGTTGGAGATGATCAAGGCATGAGGAGGACTTGGGGGGCTCGCAAACAAATGACGAGGAAAATAGCAGGGCTCCCGGCAGGGTTGCGATTCTCAGTCCGCGGCTCCCACTCTCAGGCTGAGCTGCAACAGGCAGAGACGCTTAATGCGAGCGAGATGATCGCGTCACTCAAACTAGTCTGCACACAGGGGCACAGGCAGAACCCACAGGGACTGGCCCTTTAACTCTTTGCTGATAGGAGCCGGAGACAGAGAAGGAAATGCCCTCGCTTTAACCCCGCGGCTGCTGGCATCACAGGCAAAGGGATCAGGGGACTGCGTTAACCCATTATGGTATGCCCTGCTGCAATGAACATATTCCCCCAACATTCAAGAATTCGGAACTTTTAACACCTTGTTACCTGGGCTTCGAACATGCACACACAAGCCATCGGCTCGTCAATGGGGCATGAAATGTCTGCTGGAGAAGGCTCTGTCCTACGCACACACAGCGATACGATGTGCCTGTCATCTGGTGTATGCTGCCAGACAGCTCTCCCATCCGCGGCCCTCCAGCTGTCGATGAGCTTCCTGTGAGGATGCTGGGTACTAGAGTTCTTGAACAAACTGAAGGGCCGCGGGTAGGAAGTGCCTTAGCGTTTCATTTTATATGTCATGAGCAACAGACACTCTTACTGCTATAGGAAGCCAGGAAGTCATCTACACAAGCAAGGCTGTCTTTTTAACTGTTTCTGCTCCTATAAGAAGTCGGAGGAATGGGTCAGGTATAGAGATGCTCCCTAACCAGGTTCTCCCCCTGCTCAAAATGCATTTTAACTTAAGCCGTGAGTGGGGCTGACCTGAGTGTGAGATTACTTTCCAATAACCGTATTTACACGCATACGGCCTGCAACTATTTTATTAAAGACGGGGACATTTCTGACCACTGTGCCATGGGTTAATGTAGCTCGACTCGCTCCTGGCACACATTTTGTGCCCACGTCCCATGTATAGAGTGTGTGTGTGTGAAATGGAACAAGACTTGGGGGTAAACATGCTGGGGACTGCAGCTGTCGCTTTTAACTGTGCTGACCTAAACAACATTTCTGACACTGTCGCTTTAACAGCCTGGCATTTTATGGTGCGTTTATGGGTATGTGTTTGGCAAGATCGTTTCAACTAGGCTGGGTGACTCACAGTTATTATGAAGGTAACCCCTTGATATACCACGTCTTTCGGGGCACACTACTAAGCCCTGAGTTTATAGTATTTCTCTAAATTTAGACATGTGCCTGGGTTCAATGCCAGTTAAAGAGCAGCGACCTTTCAGCAACTTTTTGTGCCATGTTTCCTCATGAACATCTGCCCATTGTATATTCATGTTCCTCTTACAAAGTGGTTCTACTACTGAGGCAGCAAATGAAGTAGTGTTTATACTACACCTACAACTATTCATACACTAGTAATTCCTAATCCCAAATGATGATTGCAGGAGCAGAAATAGTGTGTATACTGCACCGATAGCCATTCATACACTTGGGATGCCTGTAGTATGTATTGGTACAGTAGTGATCTATGCAGTACAAATAACAGCTAAGCATTGCAATTGCACTGTCCATTTAAAGCCACATGCCCCCTACCATCAAAGAGAGTAGCTATGTAGTAGCAGGTGTCTGGCCAAGAATTCATTACTTAAGTTCTCTCTTACTGTTTATTAAACGTAACTATTATATAAGTATCTCGTGTGCACCTTCAGGAGGCCACTGTGCATTGTGCAAGGCCAAGGAGTACCCTGATATGAAACCCTCCTCCTCCTCCTCCTCCTTCCCTAGTACCTGCTAAGAGGCGCATCAGCCTATGAGGCTTGGAGTCTTACAATGGGCCATACTTACAGAGACACGCCTCGCCTCTTTCCTTCTGAGGCCACCCGTCCTACACAGCACTCTGATGCTTATGGGACTACCCATAGTACAGGTGATTGCCAAGTCTCCTACAACAGACAGACATCCTCCATACTGCCTGGCCCCCATAGCACCACTACTTCCCACTGCACCCAGCACAAGGCATGTCCCCCATGGGCCTGCACTAAAACCTCCACATTCCCACAAAACAAGTAATAATATGCAGAATGTTATTGTTCATGCAAACCTATGTCTGTACGTAAGTCTGGAGGTACCGGGGACCCTTTGCATTTGCAAACTCGCGTAGAAGTGGAGCACTGTGATCCCCCCTCCCCACCCCCATACTAAGATTTCACTCTATATTGAAAAATAAAGTTGTACTTACAAAATGTGCTATTGTGGTAAAAGGCTGCCAGTTGTTCTTTTTTTCCCCCATGCACACACAGATCAGCGCATGATTGAGAGAGCACACCTTCCTGTCTCCAGCAGAAATCCCCACTTGGCTCAGGGGAAGGGACTGTGACTTTCAAGTCTACCCCTTTGCCTCCCTCCCTGCTGTGCATCAAGATGTGCCTGAGTGCAGGAAACTCTTATTTATTCTCAGCTTGGCTCTTGCTCTTGACTTTTGTAGAAATATGTTTACACCGAACCATTTTTGTCCAGACTTAAACAGCACTTTTTTGTTGTTGCTCACTTCTCTTCAAACACCAGATCCTGAAACGCCCTGTTTTACAGAGCTGATCTCTTATATGTCCGGGATCATATGACGCCCCCGATCGCTTCAGGTTTTCATATCATAAGAAGAGAAGCGGCGATCACTTTAGTGCAAGTTCACTGCAAATAAAAACCACTGGCACAGCTACTGGGAAATCGATGCGCTTTGGGCTCGATTGCGCATTCCTGGCTGCAATCCTGGAACATCAGAAGGAGGGATGGACTCTAGTAGAAGAGTGTTTCACTGCTTTCTCAACATGGATCGCTGCTGACTATTTAGCCAAACACCTTCTTGGCTGCCAATTGCACTATTTTCCCCTTTTTTTCTTTGTGTGGCTAATAGATATTTCATGACAGCTACAGCAAATCAGAGGCTTTCTTTCAGGTCCCAGGTGCCCTTCTGTACAGATCCCAGTAGCCTCTTTCCTCCCTTTCTTTTTTTAGTTTACAGGAAACAGAAAAAAAGGATAGTGTGTGTGTATATGTGAATGATCTGTTTCAAGATCAAAAATCTCCTACCGCCCCCATCCTTCAGGACTTGGGATATTTCCAAATACCTTGTTAGCCGCAGATGTTGCTTCTTCACATCCTGTAAGCGCAACAAGAGGATCCTAGAAGCCAGCGACTTGCGAGGGGATTTATACCGGTGCACTTAGGACTTTGAAGTTGTTTTCCTTCTGTTTGTTGATCTGTGTTGCTTGAGTTCTTTTACCGCTAGAAGCGGGGCCAGTTATCTTACAGTTTTCCTCGAGTCCTTTGAAATGCTGCTTTTGGGAAGTTCAAACAAACAAACAAAACAAAAATAGCACTGAGAGGAGGAAAACGGTGAGTTTTGGGAGCTCTTTGCGCAATCCCAGGTCTGTGGTGGATCGCTCTCCCCCAGCTGTTGTTTGTGGGGGTTTCAGGGAGCCACAGGGTGCGATCTGTAAGGGGGGAATGTTCTTCCCATCCAGTGTGTGTCTGTCAGGCTGCCACAGGATGAGATTTTTCAGCCTCTCTGCCTCCCTCCTTCTCTCTCTCCCTCTTCCTCTATGTGCTGCTATGGCATTGCATGCCGCTAGATCCGCCCTAACATCTGTCCGTCTAACCATTGGCTCATCCATCAGTGTCACACTGCTGCACTCTGCAACCAAAACGCATCACATACACACACAGGCTGCCATTCAATGAGGGGACCCTGCACAGGCACACAGCTCTGCCAGAGGGCTCTGCTTGCCACTGCCCTCCTTGCTGGGTATCACTGATACGCTTACTCACTCTTTTTCCACTTTAAAGGATTTACTTTCTATTTACTATAAGTGATCACAAAAGCAGGACAGGATTATCTAACAGATTTTTGTATAGCTGGTTTGTTTTACGTCTTTGTATGTGTTTTGTGACACGACTTTTTTTAGTTTTGTTTTATTGTAAAATGGGGTACATCACGTATCACAAAAACTTTAGTTTTATCCTAAAAGGGCTATTTTAGGAGCTGAAGCATCCCAAAATACTTTACTGCGATTATTACTAACATCAGTAGCAAAGGGACCATTGTGATATCTGCACACACATTATCTACTGTAACTCCTCTTAGTTGTAATGGGGCTAACTATGCTCAATTGGGGCTACCTATCTCTAATAGGGCTAACTATGATTGCCTACAGTAAATCAGTGAACCAGTAAATGCATGTCGTTGTGGAATTGGGTGCTTAATGGTCAAATTCTTTACAACAGAACGCCTTGCAGATTATTTTCTGACGTTTCTTGCTTGCCATCGTTAAGATGAAAAAAGTATATACAATTCTGTATTTCTGCAAAAAAAAGTAGTCTAGTTTGGTAAGGATATATCCTTATTAAAAATATTTTTGCATGCAATTTTTTTATATATATGGTTTAGATCAGGTGTAGAAAAAGGCGTTTAAAAACAATTTCCTGCAGCAGTGTCTATGCGAAGCAGTTAGCATGGGCATATCCGTCTTTTCAAGCTTTAAAGTACATTAAAATTATCTTGTACTAAACTGTAACAGTACCTTCATAATTGGTAAGTGATGAAAAAAATACCACCCCATCATGAATTTACCTCTGGGCAATGGAAAGATTAAAATCTTTTCTCCATTTTACTTGCTTAAAACAATTATTTTGGTTTTTGGAATAAATTTGTAGTTTGAGATTTATTTTCCAGTACACACACCTACACATTCCCAATATATTGTTGTTTTCTATTATATTTAGGAGTAACATGAACTTTAAACAAGGTATATGTTGAAGCTTTGTACTTTAAGAATGAGTCTGCTATTTTAATAGCAAGATCTATTCTTGCCTGGAGGGATAGTTGGGGGCTTTACCACCTGGAATGAAGAAAACATGACCTTCCATTTCACATAGTTACACTAACTCGAGCAATACAAAAGATAAAAAAATCAATGTTCAGGCCATATTCAATTTGCAGCCACATCCAAGCCAAGTCTAGAGTCTTAATTTACCCCTCCCAGAATTAATACCCCAGGTTAGACTACCTGCAATCTTATAGTTGCCTTATAGCCCAGGCTTGTGTTATGTTGGCCTGCAAAACTTTCTTATCTTTAAGTATTCTATAAACATGAATGGCGTTTGTAAATGATAAATAAATATTGTTTAACCTTTTGCTGTTATAATTGTTTTTATTTTTGATGAGGGCAAAAACTTCTCTAACATGGCTTTAAATGAACCCTTCCATGTTAATATGGTACTGATTATAAAGGGGAAGTGAAATTCACCGTAGTACTTGGGGCAGTGCCCTGTATTGATCCGCATTATGTAGCTGTGCGTGCGTTCTGTAAGTAAAGAATAGAAATAAGCAATCTATTTATGTGTGGCCTCCATAAATAATAAATAAACGGCCTAATTCATTTGAGATCACACATTGAAAATACAGGATATAAGAGTGCCAATATTAGTGGGGTCTCAGGTTATTTTGCAGGAATTAAATAGCAGTAAATTGCACTTAGTAGCTTGATACTGTAGCAGGATGTATATGAATCTTACAAACTGGCAAGACTATTAAATAAATTAAACATTACAAAAAAATCTATGCTTTTGTGCTCAGCAAAGTACCGAAAAGAGTTCTAACATCATTCCAGGGCATAAAATATCAGATGTGTTCGCAGTCACATGCAGCTAGTTAAAGCACTAATTCCACTCACTTCTAATGAATAAACTTTTTAGTGCTTCCCTTATATGTCATTTTCTTTTTTTATTATCCTTTATACATTTCTGGAATAGGAATATAATAATAATTTTTACATTTTATTTGGTTATTTGATATCAATGTCTACACACTCAAACTACAGTATTAAAGCAATACAGCTAATATTCGAATAATCTATGGTTCACGTTTACTTTGAGTTTAAACGTAAAAGAGATCTCTGTAGGTTTAATATTGCAGGTAGAAGTATTCAAGACATTGTCAACGCAAATGAATGATTGTGGGGGTGTAAGTCAGGCTTCTTAATTTCTTTATAACGCTCACAGATCAATACAAATTATATTTTTGTTATTGTGTGTGCCCTCTTGAATGGAATAAAATTACGTGAAAGTTTGTGGAATCTTCTACCTTTTGTATTAAGTGTTTGGTTCTTGGAAATCGAGATTTTTATTTTTTGAAAGATAAAATTAACTCTAAACTTGCCTACAAAGCGTCCCCTTGCTCATAGTTATAACTTTCTAGGACATAAAGAGGATTTATTTAGATTGAATCAATGACATTCCCCCTTTCAAAATATTATATCGCCATTGCCCTAGCTGAGGTTAACAGAATTTTGTCAAAAGTTTTTTTTTTCTCCCTTTGGAGAGTGTCTATCTTCAAACCTCTTAAAATCCTATTATACAAAAGCTTTAAGTCCTGGCTAAGTCTTGCTTAAATGTAAATTGTTTTGGTAACTGGATTTCTACAGCAGCAAAGTTTGTTTTTCTTATTTCACTCGGATTTTTTTTTTGTAACGAACCAGATGTACTGTCTGTAAATTCTCCACTTTTGACATATTATGAACCTTGTACAATACGAACTGAGCAGCAGCAGCAGCCTGTTACTTTTCTAGACTGCAGCTGAGATGCTAAAGCAATTGGATGGAAATAACTGGGTTTCTGTCTCAGTTCTATGAAATCTGCTTGCATAAATTGCTATTGTACGTACAATAAAATTTAGTAAAATAATAGGTATAAATAATTTGTGTCATCCCCATAAACGGGGAATATGACAATTCTAGTTTATTTGGAGGTTAGTAGAGAACCGTTATGCTGCTTTTTGGAAGCACAGTGGTTAAACTTGACTTAAACTTTGCCCCTGTGGCATCCGGTTAAAGGGTTAAAGGTTCGAGTTCACCATAACTCTACCTGAGATAGTCACGTAGAGAGTGTGGATTTAAATTATGCATTGGGTTAAAGCAAGAAAACTCATTATTAAACTGATGAATAAAGTGAAGCATCAGTGTTCTGTACCTGCAAATTATTCATTAAAGGGGCATTTAGATCAAATTCTTGTGGTCTTTAAATATTGATGTTATGTGTCCCCCTCCCTTTGTCCCAGGTACGTCTGAAAGTCACAATGTGGGTGTATCATTTACTAAAATTCCCTATACAACCCAGAAGTCTATAAAAAGTTGCAGTGATAATCCCAAAAGCTTGGTAGGGTTTACAGCTTGGAGGTCTGGTAGTTTGAGATTGAAACCGATCTTGCCTTTCCTCGGTGGGATATAATAATGGGGGATTTATGTGAGGCTGCTTATTACAAGAAAACAGAGCAATTGTTTTTAGACCAGACACCTGCAGAGTTTTCTGGTGTCTATTGTACAACCAGGTATTTTTCTGTGAGCTGCTCTAGAGCAGTTATTAGGAGTTTATCATATCTGCTCAATGTGAATTCATATCATTGACGTTCTTAAACAGTGAAATATACAGACAACATCAAAATGTTCCACATTCATTGTTTATAGCTAGGGTACTGAGTCTGCAACACTCTAGATTCTGTGAATTACAAATCTTATTATGTCCTTAGGTTGTCAGGGGCTGATGGGAATTGTAGTTCATACAATAAAATCCTCCCTTGAAATCAATGTGGGCCTTCACCCTGGAATCACTGCATCATTCAGTTCATATGCATCAGCTCTGTACAGTATCAGAATCACACTTCATTGTGTTGCTGGGATGGGGGTATCACCCCTGCATTGAAAGAAGGCTTTAGTTTTTATATTGAAACTAATGCAGAGCAGGAATAATTACTGGCTGTCACTTAACCACTTTTAAAATTAACAAGGAGTCTTTGAATGGGTCCTCAATCCAAAAACTGCTCTTGCCCAATAAATGAAAAAGCAATTTTAAGCAACTTTCCAATATATATTAAACATTTTCAATGGTTTTACATGTAATTGCATTTAAAAACACTTTTTGTCTGACTGTTATTATTTTCTGGACTCCTGGCTCTGGATCCTTGTAGAAACAGTGTAGCAGAAGGCAGTGATTAACAGACCTGAAAGAAAACTGACTTCTGTTAAATTGTTTCAGGAGTCAGAACACAGAAAGGGAGAGACGAACTACTGTTTTCAGTTACAATTGCAAGCATCTTTAATACCATCGGCGTTTTTAGTTAAAGTATAATGGAACGTTGCTTAGAAATGACATGTTCTTTTACTGAGCAAAATAATGTTTTGGGGTACAGATTCCCTTTAAAGCATTTGCCAGATCAGTTATTGATTGTTAATAAGTGTATTTTAGTGTCATAAAACCTTGCTTTACCTACATGTTTGGAATTAACATTACTCATAACGTTAGCATAACAATTTGGCCACCATAACAATAAGATCCTGGTTTTAACATTACCTATATATAGCCTGAGTTATTCTTTTCTACTTTCACCTCTCGCCATCTCGGAATTCGGCAGGTACTGCATTAATATTATTACTATTGTATACATTTTTGTGCAGGCGAATCCTTAAACAATGGTACACTGTGACAAAGGCACAAATTAGTGCCTGTAAATAAAATTGGCAAAATGCAGAATGAAGATAAATATTTTATCTGACTCATTTAATTGGGGTGAAGTTTCCCCTCTCTGACTTATGTGCCTAAGACACACACTTTTCTATTAAGGATTAATCATATTTGTTGTATCCAATAAAATATTTAAATGCCTTAATTACGATCAACCGCTTGTTATTGCCTGTCCCCTTTATAATAAATCCAGCCTGATGCTCGATAGCTCCTAGAAGGCACCTGTCTAACCAACAAACAACATCATCTATTTCATATCTGTTCAAAAACCCAAGGAGGACACAGCTTGTACATAATATATTGCAATAAATAATTCAGCCTGTGCCTTCATTTAAATAAGGTGATGGGAAACTAGGAGGCATTCTTCCTTACTGCTTACCTATTTCATAAATACCTTGCCATGACATTATACAATAAGGCAGCATGCAGCATCCTACAGGGAATAGCAAGGGCTCTAGACAAGCACATTTATTAATAACATGGACTTTGGATTTTGTCTGCTGCTGCCATAGAGATTTTGCGCTCAAGCCAATGGCACTTGAAGGTAAGTGATATCATCAGTGTCTATTTGTAAGGAGAAGGAGGGAGGGTTCCTGTCTAGGTACCTAGGTATATGCTCAAGTAGCTGGAGCATCTGTCCTTATTGTGAATCCCAGTGACAGCAGCGCTCTGGCCTGCTACAACGCCTGCACTGCTGAGTCGCACACCAATAGCTATTCCCTTGCTCTGAAACCCAAGCAAGGTGCTGCCGAGCCCCAGTGCCAGCCCTTCCTCATCTGAACTACAATACATAAACACACAATCTATAGATCTACAGCAAAATAAGACATTAAGTGGGTAAAAATGTATAGATTTTCTGTTTGCCTAATTTTTTTTCTGTAATTTCCTCAAACTACCCATAAACGGTAATTACTGCAGGAAAAAAATGATATAAATATATGATAAAAGTGAGTGATTGCACTGCAAGTAAGTGCAATGAATAATGCTACAGAAATCGTATATTAGATGGAAAGGCTGTTTAATGTTTCCATATTTTAGCCTCTTGCAATGTATTAAAATGTACCCAGTCTATTGATTCCTCACGTCTGTATGAAACGCAGTAGTTTTAACCCCTTGCTCTGGCTACACTGGCTAGTGTCACCCTATGGACAGAAAAGGTTGAGGGGGTTTCTATCAGCACCCATGGCTGCAATTGCCAAACACTGGTCATTCTACCTGCTGTGAACTACAAGTCACAAAGGGTTCTGGGAATTGTAGTTCGCACTTTGAGCAGATCTGTGGAGAAGAAAAATACAATATAACTCAGATGTAACTGAAATGCCCCGAGTAGATTATTATTTAAACACACACAAGGATTTGAGGAGAATCTCATGCTGAATATTACACACACACACACACATTTACTATTGTATTATTCACTTCTGTCTGTAGGCAAAGCGGGGTGGGGCGGGCTGGTTTGGTAACAGAATAACCATTGCAAGTGGAAACAATTATAGAAGAAGGAGATACATAATAAATGTATTCAGTGTATTTGTAAGTGTATTTGTAAGGCTTTTGTGGCTGGGCCCTTTAGGAAACCAAAAAGCAATGGCATTAGAGTGCCCTTTAATAAAGGGTTAAGAGGGAGCACAACATTTAATATAGGAGTGTAAAAGCGTGTAAAGCTACATTTCTGCACTGTTACCTACGCTGGGGTTAAATACAACTAGAATTGAAATAGTACAGTTCTTACGAGACCAAAAGTCAAAACACGTCTCTCCAGCTGCTTGTATTTAAAACGATGGGGAGCACATAAAGAGTTAAAAATAAAGAGCTGGAAAGAACAGCTGATAGACCCATGTCCTCGTAATTTGTATAGCTCTCATTTTGCTCCCCTTTCCTTGCTAGCTAATGCAGTGCAGTAATTGCAGCATATCCCTCTGCTAACTCCGTGCTATTCCGCCTACAGCCGCTAGGCGAGCCGGAGAGAAGGCGGGAGAGCAGCGTCAGGCAGCCGCGGTCTCTCCACACACAATCGTCCTATTTGTCAAGTTACATTCTCTCCGTTCTCATAAGAAGTTATTTAGAAAATGCTGTAATTGGCTAGCAATCCATTTCCCTTTCCCACCTTGGGAAAAGTGGTCGCTTTAGAGGCAATGATAATATTTGCGGATTTGTCAGCCGCTTTGATAGACGAACTTGTTGCCCTTGCATCCCAGAATGCCTCCTGTTTACAAAGGGGGCGGAAAGAAAGTTGAATGCACTAAATGACACAGGCACTCAGCGAATATTCTTCTGTTAGGACAAATGGCATAAAATACTCACAGGCAATGGCATACTTTCTTGGGGAGGGGGGTATGTGAAATGTAAGACATAACGGGCAATAGGAAACCACATGCCACCCCCCTCACCCGTATTTACCTTTTCTCTATTCTTTAGTCTCAAGGCTGAGAAATTCTTTCCTCTAAGGCAGCAACTATTCCTCCATTTTTAAGACATGTCAACAGTTTATGGCCCAGCCCCTGATTCGTCAAACTTGCTAAAAATTATCACTTGCTTAAAATCTAAAATTGAATGTGAGTTATCTTTGGGGTTAACAGCTGCTAGTTTACTGAATGGTTTGGAGGGTTAATGTGATATTACTTGATTTAGTCAGCTTTAAAATTGTTTTTTGTTTCCAAACAGTTTAAAAGGTATAAATATAAATATTTCCCTTCTTACCTTGAGGTGCCATTCTGTGATGTTCTGTTTGTTACTCTGCTCAGGTAAGAAATGCAGGTTCTAACTCAGTTGCGTAACATTTGGGAGCCTGTTCCTTAGCAAAGATATATTCTGGCCTCTTACCACTTAGGGTGCCTTATACCCTCAGTTCACTGCCAGCACCCCCATCCCAATATATTAGACCATCTAGCCTCCCTGCGCTTGCCAATTTTCTAATTGTAGCAAGTGTGACAGGTTCTGTCCATTCATTAGCTGATACTTTATCATTTTTATAAAACATCAAAATTCTGCCTTTAAATTAGGAAAAGTCAACCTTTACTGAATCTAGAACTTTTGCTATGCCACTCAATAGCTGCACACTATGGCAGCTTCCACCACACAATTAATAAATACTGATGTGCAGTTAAATAAAGATGCAAGGGACCTATGGCCATTTGTTTACTTAAAACACAGATATTTTCACAATCAGAATTGATTTTCAATCTTTGTTTTTATCACAACAGGTGCAGCTCATTGAACTACAGCACTCAGCATGCCAGTGTGATTGCAGAACAAAATCATTGTTTAATTTCAATTGTTTATCTGTCCCCCACATTATCATTGTATATTTATACTAGGGATGCATGGACACAATAGTTGTACAGATGTCACTTCTATATTAGCTTTTAGGGGAGTAGGAGCCTGTCCTCCCTCCATGCCTCCAGTAACTTCATTAAGTAGAATTAATAGTTAACTCAAAAGATTTGGGAACTGGTAATCCATCCAAACATATCACTGCTATGTAAAAGAGATATGGTGAATATATAGAATATATACAGTATATATATAGAGAGAGAGAGAGAGAGAGAATGAGAGAGGGAGAGAGACAGAGAGGGGGCGAGTGAGTGTGAATGTTAGGTGCACACTATAAACAGTTTAAACAACATAAACAATGCAGAACAACAATCAAGGATTTGCTGAAGTAGTCTTACAAAGATTTATTTTGCTCAACATTACCAGACCAGATCCATAGTAGTGTGACAAAATTTAAAACCCCCAGTTTCCTGGTGCCAAAAGTGGTTGCTTAGCAGCCACAGGAAGTGTACATAGCAAGCATCTTACCTGTTAAGGGCCCATTCAGTATTTTTTGTTTTCCTTAAGAGATATATCAGCCATCTCTTTAGTTCTGGTTTCCAATGCTATTTATTTTCTTGTCTTTTCTCTCCTCTTTCTTTTTACCCACTTGTCCTCCTCCTGTTCCTTGTATAGCTTTAAAATACAATTATCTATCCCTCTTTATTCTACTGCCCCATCTCCTCCTTCAGTTTTGTCATCTGGTCAACTTCTTACCTACTCTCATCTGATCCCTTTTAATAACATCTAGTTCTTCCCCTTCATTCTTCTATACCCTTGCTAATGTCCAGTTCCTCTACCCTTACCAATTCACCTTTCATGTCCCCCCTTTTCCTTCCACTCTTCCAGCCTATCCTTTCTTTTTGTTGTTCCTTTTCTAAATTTACCTTTTGTTTTTCCCTTCCCATAATTTCTCCTTTTTAAAAAAACAAAAAAAAAAAATCTCTGTTCATGCTTCTTTCTCTTCTACTTTTTTAATTTCCCTTCAGGTGGCCATAAAGGTTCAGATTTTGTACTCTCAAATGACCAATTTCAGGAAGTTATCATATTCTATCATAAAGTTATCATGGTTGGTGGTGTACAAAGCATGGTAGATTTACAAATGGGTCCAACATTATAGTTCTAAAAATCAATTTGATGGGTTTAAAAATTGTGGTTATTCAGTAATAAAATCTGCCAATAAGTGGGAATGGCAGAGATTTGTCATTAAACAATCACTTTCAGTGCATGTCATGACTGTACATGTGATAGTCAACAAACGTACATGAAAATGCCCAAGTGTTCATTGGCAACCTTACATTTCAACCAAATAAATAACATTATGAAAAGTCATATGCACACAGTTGATAAGTACAAATAAAACCAAAAGACAACAAGTTTTTAAAATTTTTTATATGCATTGCCACAATATCAGCAAGCCGTGACAACTTGTCAATTATTATTCTGCATCATGGGTGTAAAATCTTTTCCAACCTTTCGACAATGGATATTGTCTCACATCTTTTTACATGGTTGTTCTCCTTGGATGGCATTTTTATCTTGTGTAACCCTTTCCTTTGTGGTCTCTCTACTACCCCTCTTAACTAATTGCTCTTTTCATTTCCATTCTGCTGCACAACATTTCTTTCATTCCCCCTTATACTTGCACATCCCTTCAACCATTTAGTTTCTCTTCTGCCCCCTTCTTTAACCTTTATCTACTCTACTTGATTTATCTTTCTACTTACCAAATATTTATTCCCCATTACTCAGTTACCAAAATTCTTTTTTGTCCTGGGTTGTTGGATTAGGTTGAAAATTTAGCAAATAGGTGTAAGTGTGATCAACTTAAGACCAATGCTACACTACAACATTCTTTATTTGGCAAATATGATTGCTTTACATAGATACAATGTGATGGCATGTAGGGACTTTGCTCTATAGCATCACCAGTGTGGCTCTGCTGTGCAGTGTAATGTAGACACTGGATTAGGAAGTATGTGTTATGACACATGACACATGACACTGAAGGCAGTGTTTATTGCGGAATAGCCAAAATATAATAATATCTAGGGTTTGTGTATCTTAACATGGGTGCTGAGGAATCTAAACAATTGTAGAAATCCAAAAAATAGGAAAAAAATCTTCAGCAGGTTTGCTGCAAAACATTTATTGTGGGTAGTAGTAACACAACATGTTTCAGGTTAATACCCTTTATCAAGTGTTTGACACATTTGATAAAGGGTATACAATTGTATTTGGTTGCAGCACAGAGCAACAACTAGTAACTAAAGCTTTTTTTTTGCAAGTATTTTATTTATTTTTGAATCTAAACAATGTAACATATTAATGGGGATAGGGAACTCTGTCATATGAAATCTGCACTTTTCCAGTGTAACATGGGAACAACAGGGATGGTTTGTTCAGTATTACAGACACAGTCAAATTTCTGTTGTAGTGGAAATTCAGAAAACCGGAATTCGCTTAGGGTAGAAATAAAATTGATCTTTTCTACTTCAAGTGATTTCCAGATTTCTGAATTTCACAACACTATGCAATGTAACATAAGAAAAGCATCTGTACTAAGTACTGTAATAAGGAAATTGGGACTAGGGTCTATGCAAAATAATAAGCCTAATCAATATGTGCTCATTCTGTCCACATGGGCTAATGCATTCAAATTTCTTGGGGATTTCTGTGCTAAACCTATACTGAAAGTTTTGCAGTTTGGCAGAGGTATGCGGGGGGGGGGGGGGGGGGGGTGTCATTAACAGTCATGAAGGGGGGAATTGTCAATCATCAGAGTGGTTGTAAAGCCCATAAAAAAGGCAATAGCTACTAATTGTTCCTTCTTCTCTATCCTTTTCTGTTCTAGACCTGTAGTGAGATTTTTGCAATTTGACAGATGTATGGGGGGAGTAAATATAATGGCTATCTGGCCTTTCTGTTTTGTCCTTGTCCTCCTATATGTTCTTTATTTACTGAATAACTTCTCGAATAGGGGTGTTACACTGTATGGGCAAATCCAAGGGTTAAACTATTTCCTGTCCTCTGCTCATTAATACTGGTTAGTTATGCAGTACATTTACCTCTGGCAACATATTTATAATGCAAATTCTCCAAAAGTTTAGAAAAGTGCACTCTTTTTATACAATTACAGTAACTAATGTGATCAACAAAAAATATATGCAATGCCATTAATATTGCAATATAGCCTTATTAAAGCCTTATTTTTGCTCTGTTTGTCCTTGTCCTTAAAAGCAACAAGAAAGCTAAAGGAAAACATAAACTTAATAGAGAGAAATGTACAAAGGGAGTATTGTGATATATTTTCAGGCTTCTGTAGTATAAACTGTTTTCTGACATTCAGCTTGCTGCTACATGTGTTTACAATGCAACACAAAAATGATGCACAGATTATGGTACCACTAGTCTGCTAAAAATAATTTCAACATTAAATGAACCCAATAGAATAGTTGTGCCACCAATACTCATTTGTGCAACTTAGAATCAAGCACAAGGTACTGTTTTATTATTACAGAGAAAAAGAAAATCATTTTCATAAATGTTAATTATTTGCTTAGAATGGTGTATAGGGGGGATGGCAATACTGAAATATGGAACTTTCTAGATAACTCATTTTTAAATGAGGGATCCCATACTTGTACTACATTTAGGGTTGCCTTTTGTATGGTATTTTACTGGTCTTAGCTGGTAACAATAACACTTAATTCGACTTTTATGAAAGAGAGATAACATATATAGAAAAGCCTGTATTATTTTCCAGAAAAGGTGCTAACTATATGTCATAAAGCTAGAATGGTAAAATGCACACACTGCAAAGCAGAACTGAAATTTTGGAGTAAGTATTATTATCACCAACATTTACAAGCAGTAAGAACATTTAAAAGTTTAATAAAAATATAAGTATTTTACTGAGAAAGAACAGTTCTGATAGGAGCAAACTTGCTGTCAGTTTGTCAATGGTTTTCCTGGTTGCGTTTGTGAGATAGAGCATAGGTCATGTCCTTGGCTCTAGCTAAGTGCAATTAGTTTAGTGTTGAACTGTCTACTATTTACTTAGCGCATGGTTATCAAAATCCAGTTCAATATTAATGAGCTTTCGGATCCATTCAACTAATATCAAAGGCAATGTCTAATGTATAAAGGGGAATGTTGCTTAGTAAGTGTTTAAATAGGGTCTGCAAGAGTTTTTCGTCCATAACGGTGCCCATACACAAACAGACATTGGCTTGTGACTCTCTTTATTCAGCCTAATGGTTTATATGGCCAGAAGAATCAACTGATATCTGAAGAGGCTCACTGGGATGTCAATCAAGCAGAGCGGATTTTTCTCACTGGATTTTGTCCTAAGCATGGGCTTCCTATATAAAATGATTATAAGTTCTACGGGACAGGGACCTCCTTTTTACTGTGTCACATGGCACTTACTCCCTGTGTATTTATACTTATTTATTGTATTTATTACAACACTTGTCCTCCCTGTGTGTAATTTTGTATATTGTAAGATTGTACAGCGCTGCATACCCTTGTGGCACTTTATAAATAAAGTTATACATACATACATTGACATAAGAGAAAAATGCCGAGAGCTGTACAATTATTACTGTATTAACTTGTTCTGTGTATGTTCAGTGTTATGCTTGTGTATTAGTGCTGTAGAGTATGCTACTAGTAAATTGTCTTCTCCACATTTCTGTGTGGACAAATAACTAATTACTTTTTTTTTATCTTATAGATTAGAACATAGACGATGGACTCTCCTTGCTTGGACATTGCAATATTTATAAAGGAATCCCTAGTGGAGAGAGTAAAACTTAACTCAAGTGCACCTAAACTATCCACAAGAGTATATGCCACCTTAATAATAAACAGAAGATCATATATTCAAAGAGACAGTCACCCCAAAAGCAAGGCATTTTACATGCAACGGTTGGACATAATTATTTCTTAATTGTAATAGCAATAATATTCATTAATAGCACATTCTTTTAATTTACCTTTTGCTTGTCAGTATCATTTCTAAATAAACACTACAGAACTTATTTATGACACAAGTGTAAAGGACATTTTGAATGCAATTGTTTTTTTCCCACAATGCAGCATTTTTCTCGGAATTGCAGTGTCACTGCAGGAGCTCACCAAGTAGCATCTGTTACAATGCTTACCATTGGACACTATTATATATGCATTTTTTACCAAATTGCATGCAAGTTACAGCTGTTTTTACTATTAGTGGTTATTGTTTCATTTCTTGGGTATGGCCTTATTAATAGTATTGATATTCAGTTCTCTATGTTCAAGTCAGTTGTGTCCATGGATGCACCCTGCTAGGAGATCTTGGAATTCCCACAAGGTTTAGGCTGGCATTGCTTCCAAGGTTCCCATTTCATCATGGTAGCAAGTTTCCTTGAGATTGTATGGGCGTAAGTCCTTTTTTAAATAGCATCAATGCACACTAGCTTTGTAATTTTACTTCTGGTGGTCACAATGTTTCTCTTAAAAATACAGTATGTAAATAAATCATCAACCTTAAAAAATAAACATAAAAAAAGCAGACAACACTCTTACAATAATGATGTCCCAGAAATGCTTTACAGGTCACCCAAGGATATTGTCACTCAGCGCATGCATAGATTTTATTCATATCCAACTAAAATTTTCTAACCTGTCCAATATGCTAAATGACTGATCGCCATGGTACAAAAATGATCAGACCAATAATTTGGAGCTCAGAAACAATCCGAAAATAGTACAAAACGTAGTTGCGTAGATTATATCAATGCGTGTACGGCCAGCTTAACACTGTGAATGTTGAATGAAAGTGCAAGACCCAATTGCTGTTTACAAACAAATTTTGATCATTTAAAACAGTGAGATAGATATCAGGGATGAGACACAAATAAACACTGCACAGCCAGTACATTTTGACAAAGGGATGATCAGGGAATAACAGTTCAAATGAAATTGTCTACATATTTGCTAGTATTGCCTATGGTGTTACAGAAGATAAAATATATTTCAATTGGAATTGTGCATTATGTGTTACAGTCACAAAATCTTGTACAGTTTTGTTTAAAACCTAAATATTAGACCAAATTCCAAATAAACAGTATAAGATTGAAAAAATAGCTAACTAGAGAGAGACTGAATTCAATTTGATTTCCAGTTCTTAGTTCCTCCAATCTGCTCTGATGCAAAGGAAAGTCGGTCCTTCAGTTTCCAGCAGACATTGAGTTCTTTCTTATGAGCCAGTGTAACAATTGCATTCTTTATTGATTTAAATATTTGTCTCATAATATTCCTCTCACCTTCACCAGTAGGCAGGATGTCATCATCTGTATTCCTGAATCATGTCTGGCACATACTAACATAATTCCATTGCCCTTCGGCATTGCAGTAATATCTTTGACATGGTGAAAGCATGGTGAAGTGTTAAATCACTAATTAAAGGGCCATTTTATCTTTAAATGTTTTTGCAGAATTGTGCTTAGGAATTCTGGAATATCTGTTCCAGCATAGTTTAAGGATTCTGAACAGACTATCAGATAACCTATGAGGTTATTCCTGTTAAACTAACCTTTAAAAACCCCATCATAACTTATTTCTAATGCACCATGCTCCCAATATTATCATACCACAAACCTATGGTGACCAGACTATAATGTACCTTTGTAGGCTTCTTGTAAGGTTATTTTGACATAAAAGGTATTGGAAAGTGAAAAGAGGGCTGTGGCCAGACAGACTTAAGGTGGCCTTATATGGACAGACTTCAGCTGCCGATTGAGGTCATTCAGATGGATTCATCAGCTTATCTACCCATGTATGGTCACCTCTGATGGACCTACCTTATCGATATCTGGCCTAAAACTGGGCAGATCGATGACTGCATCAGGTCCTTTATGCGGTCCTTGGTTTGAAGACCCATATACATTCCATGTTAATTTGATCATTTAGCCCTAGGGCCAAATGATCAAATTATCCCAATATTGCTCACCATAGATGGGCATATAGGGAGATGATCCACTTGTTTGGTGACCTCACCAAATGATCGCACCACCTTTAATCAGAAGCAGCTAGGTCTTAATCTGAAAGCATATTAAGAAAGGATTTTATAGAGGCTAGGAAAACCAAAGGAACATAATTAAACTTTCAGCTCTTAATATATCCATTAGTCAAATACAAAGCAGCAGATTATAATTTCAAATAGATCTTGCACCAAAGGTTTCCCTTTAAATGTGATCCCTCAGACAAATCAGAATGTATTCATTTCTATTGTAAAAAAAAGTTTATCCAAATTATGCTGTAGAATAAGTACAAAATGATGCATTTATGTCACCTAAAATGTGCCTATGCTGGTCCAAAATAATTAGGATACTCACACACAGATTCTTATTAATTCTCACAATATGCATTAAAATTGTGCTGCAATTGGGTGTGTGTCTTGAACACACACCCAATAGGAATGTTTGGATGCTGTAAGATGCAGGTACAGTATTTAACATTGTTTGTTATATGCCTCACCTCCATTGGTTGCACACGAACACAATTCCTAATCAATTTATATTATAAACATTGTTTTTACTAGTGACCCATTTAAACCAAATGTTTGATTGGTTGCTAGGATGAATAGATCTGCTGCTTGCAAGCAAACATCTAATTGATGGATATGGCTCTCTAAAACTGGAGCAAAGTTTCAGCCTGTTATAAGATAACCACTAAATGTGTTTGTGGGTAATGCTAGCGGTCAATTCTAGCAACCAATCAAATATTTGGTTTAAAACAGGTCATTAGTAAATGCTACTTGCTAATTGGCTGCCATAACTTACTAGAACTTTTCACCCACTTTGGAAGTAAGCTCTGAAAAATTGTGTCAAGATTTTAGAACTTTGATTGATTGCTTGTTTTAATCTTAAATACTATGATAGAGGACAGTTTATTTTTTCAAGTTTACCTACTTCAAGGCCGTGGACACAATGATATGAAAGCAATTACACTAATAAAAGGACAGCAATGATCTCTTATGTAATACAAGCTAGAAGGGTATTATTTAAAAATGAATTCTTTTTTTTTCAATTAAATTATGTCATAATTATCTATGTTTAATGGAAAATAAATATATACCAGCTTTCAGTAGCACAGTAATTGTTATAAAATGGCACGGTGCATTTCTAGCCTTAATTCTAGAAATACACCATCTGTGATAAAAAGCAGAATGAAGATGGCTTAACAGACCCATTGACCTGCTTGCTTTGTACTTATGTCATACATATCTTTGAAGTGTGGCTTCATGCTGCAATTAAGCATAGCACATGGCAGAACTTCTTCTATAGGCTCCTGTACTGAGCAGATAACTTTCATTTGTACAGACAACTTGTTCTCAACCTTTCACTGCTCATGACACATTTAAAGTACAATATTATATACATTGAAAGATCAGATATAAGTTAATGCCAGCGCAATAAATTAGGTGTATTGTGAAACCCTTGCAATTTGTATTAAGAGATTAAGTTCCTTTATACATGTTGTGTAACCCATGTGTATTTAAAGCAGAAACCCACTTACTAAACTGGACGAAACTTCACACAGTTTTGTTACAATTGCACTACACCAGTAAATACTGTTATACTCACTAACATGAAACCCTTTGGTCCAATGAATGCTATATACCTTTATAACTCATACATAAAATTATAGATTTAAAAATGGAACTGTAGAAATGTGACATTAATCTTTTACTAAAGACAAGGGGTGTATTTCAAGCTTGTCCTGATTTTGGCTACTGCGCAAGAAGACACCACCGTCTCTTTGATAAAGATGTCATCAAAATGCATTTCTTCACCATTCTAGACCACAAATGTCTCCCATGGTAGCCACCCTAAATGATAAATTCATTAGTAATACAGTTTTTACAAATATATATTCTGCTGCCCTTATTGTCTGTTGGCCTAAACTTGTGCTTCATTGACCTGCATCATAAACCCATACATGAGTTCTTTGTTTTCAGGCTAACTTTGGATGATTTAGATTTGCAAAATTGATTTAATGGCAGGCATGGGATCTTGTCATTCTGTATCACATATGTTGTATTTATATAACAATAATTCATGTAATATGAATATATAATATAAGAACCCATGAAAGTTAAACAGTGGTAGAATAGTAGCACAATGAAAGCTCCCTATCAAAAATTCACAGTGAGTGGGGCAAAATAAATAAGCTGCCAGTATAGCAAAGGTAGCTGGTTTTGTGTCTGCTTGGAGACTTTGAGCAGTTTATAAAAGATCTGTGTTTGTTTAAAGATACATAACTTACCTTTTTTTAAAGAAACAAAACAAAACAGAAAGAGTGAAAATCAAATGCAAATGAATTCTGTCAAGCTAGATATCTTCTGTTTATCAAATCAACATGTTTATGTTCTCATCCTCATTAAAGAGATTGAGATGCCATGATCAGTCAAATGCAGCGTCAAACAGGGTGGTATATCAAGTTGTCAGGTTATTAGAAACCATTCATAACAATGTGAACACAAAATTGATTTATTTCACTCTTGATATGTCTCTCTAAACATGAGTTTATCTCATTCTCTCAGTGATTATTGCCTTCTCATTACTATGATGTCATGTGGAGTTAACAAAGAAGTGTAAGGTCTAATTGCAGGGGGAAAGACTTATACCTACTGTTGGAACCAATAACACTTATGTTACTGGAGGAGATTATTTCACATAGACAAGCTGTGATAACAAAACTCTTGTATTGTCTCCCACAACATTCAGTGGAAAGCATTTTGTTTTGATGACTATGATCTATTTAAGTCTGAGGTCTAAAGATTTTTGGGTTTAGGCTGTCCTTTGCCATCTATACTTTGGTTGGGCACCCAATAGTACACCATAGGTTTACAACAGCCACTATGTAAATGTTACATGTCTAATTCAGGCCAGCCATACAGTTCAGCAAGGAATGTTCAATAGATATATTTTTGCCATTGTGATTTTTTTAGAAACTGTAATAGGAATTTACTTGCTGTAGTTTTTCATTGTGAGAAATCTGCTCATATTACACATATATTACATAAACTAAAGTCTTGGTGTAGGGCTAAAGTCTTGGTGTAGGAAGGAAGGGTTTGGGTTCCTAGAGCACTGGGCTGACTTTTCCTTGGGGTACAATCTATACAGCCCTGACGGATTGCACCTCAATGGAAGGGGGTCTGCTGTGCTAGGGGAGAGAATGGTTAAGAGGTTGGAGGAGTGTTTAAACTAGACAAGGGGGGGTGGGTGAGCTAGAATTCCATGGGAAAATTAGTGTAGACGGGGTAGGGGGACTAGCAAAGGGTTGTGGGGGAGGAGTGAGGGGGGCATATAGTTTATCAGATAAGGAGCTTCCGTTACAAGGAAAGCAGTCTCATAATTGCCTTAGCTCTAATTCTCCCTTAGCTAAACATCAGAGGGAGAAGTAATCATCTCCGCTGCATGCTGGCTAATGCGCGTAGCTTGTCGGGTAAATTAGGGGAGCTGCAAGCTATTGCATGTATTGAAAACTATGATTTAATAGGTATCACTGAGACCTGGTGGGATGATAAATGCGACTGGGCTGCGAATTTAAATGGTTATACACTTTTTAGGAGGGACAGAGAGATTAAAAAGGGTGGAGGGGTTTGTCTTTACGTAAAGTCAGACTTAAAGCCATGTAATAAAGACATTACCAATGAAAACGTTGAATCTCTTTGGGTAGAAATTTCAGTAGGGCTGAAGGTCACAAAGAAAATGATCATTGGTGTATGCTATAAACCACCCCGTATAGATGAGGGGGATGAGGCCCAGCTATTGTTGCAAATGGAGGAGGCTTCAAAACTGGGTCAAGTTGTTGTTATGGGGGACTTTAATTATCCGGACATTGACTGGAGTAATGGGGTGGCTAAGTCAGAAAAAGCTAGTAGGTTTGTAAATATGCTAAATGACAACTTTTTATTTCAGGCGGTTCAAGAACCCACTAGGAATGACGCTATTTTGGACCTGGTGATTTCTAATAATAATGAACTCATCTCTAACATTTGTGTGGGTGAGCATTTGGGGAACAGTGATCACAACATGGTCTCCTTTGAGATAATGCTGCAGAGACAGCGCTATAAGGGAGTAACTAATATGCTTAATTTTAGACGTGCAGACTTTGCCAGTATAAGGGCATCTCTGCAATGTGTCAACTGGGAAAGGCTTTTCATGGGGTTAGACACAGAAGGAAAATGGAACATCTTTAAAACATTGCTTTGTAGGTTTACACAACAGTATATCCCCCTTGTAAGCAAGGAGAGGCATCGCAAAGCAAAACCTTTATGGCTGAATAAAAGTGTTATTGTAGAGGTTGGTAAGAAAAAACGTGCTTTTAGGGCATTCAAGTTAGCTGGGACAGCAGAAACATTCATCAGGTACAAGGAAGCAAATAAAGCATGCAAAAAAGCTATCAAGCAAGCTAAAATAGAAATGGAAAGGGATATTGCTGCTAGGAGTAAAAAGAATCCTAAATTATTTTTTAATTATGTGAATAGTAAAAAAATGAAGCAAGAAGGAGTGGGAACTTTATTATCACGGGGGGGTAAGTTGGTTGATGAGAACGGGGAAAAAGCTGAAATTTTGAACTCTTATTTTTCATCTGTCTATACATCTGAGGAGCCAGATAATGAAGGCTTCCTTTGTAATATGCCCAGTTCTAGTAATTTAGCTACTGGCGCATGGGTCACTCGGGAGGAAATTCAAAAGAGACTTGAACATGTAAAGGTAAACAAAGGTCCAGGGCCGGATGGGATTCATCCCAGGGTATTATATGAGCGGAGCGCTGTGATTGCCAAACCTCTTCACATAATTTTTCAGGATTCATTGAGGTCTGGCATGGTGCCAAGAGACTGGCGGATTGCTAATGTGGTGCCGTTATTTAAAAAGGGATCCCGTTCTCAGCTTGAAAACTATAGGCCTGTTAGTCTGACATCAGTAGTAGGAAAACTTTTGGAAGGGGTAATAAGGGATAGGGTACTTGAATACATTGCAGTTCACAATACTATTAGTTTGTGCCAGCATGGTTTTATGCGTAACAGATCTTGCCAGACTAATTTAGTCGCCTTTTATGAGGAGGTGAGCAGGAACCTTGATGCTGGAATGGCAGTTGATGTCATCTACTTGGACTTTGCTAAAGCGTTTGATACAGTACCTCACAGAAGGTTAGTGATCAAATTAAGGAATATTGGCCTAGAACATAATATTTGTAATTGGATAGAGAACTGGCTGAAGGATAGAGTACAAAGAGTGGTTGTAAATGGAACATTTTCTAATTGGACCAGTGTGGTTAGTGGAGTACCGCAGGGGTCAGTCCTTGGGCCTTTGCTTTTTAACTTGTTTATTAATGACCTGGAGGTGGGCATAGACAGTACTGTTTCTATTTTTGCTGATGACACTAAATTGTGCAAAACTATAAGTTCCATGCAGGATGCTGCCGCTTTGCAGAGCGATTTGACAAAATTAGATAACTGGGCAGCAAACTGGAAAATGAGGTTCAATGTTGATAAGTGCAAAGTTATGCATTTTGGTAGAAATAATATAAACGCAAACTATCTACTGAATGGTAGTGTGTTGGGGGTTTCCTTAATGGAGAAGGATCTAGGGGTTTTTGTTGATAACAAGTTGTCTAATGCCAGGCAGTGTCATTCTGTGGCTACTAAAGCAAATAAAGTGCTGTCTTGTATAAAAAAGGGCATTGACTCAAGGGATGAGAACATAATTTTGCCCCTTTATAGGTCCCTGGTAAGGCCTCACCTTGAGTATGCAGTGCAGTTTTGGGCTCCAGTCCTTAAGAAGGATATTAATGAGCTGGAGAAAGTGCAAAGACGTGCAACTAAACTGGTTAAGGGGATGGAAGATTTAAGCTATGAGGTGAGACTGTCGAGGTTGGGGTTGTTTTCTCTGGAAAAGAGGCGCTTGCGAGGGGACATGATTACTCTGTACAAGTACATTAGAGGGGATTATAGGCAGTTGGGGGAAGTTCTTTTTTCCCATAAAAACAATCAACGCACCAGAGGTCACCCCTTTAGATTAGAGGAAAGGAGCTTCCATTTGAAGCAGCGTAGGTGGTTTTTCACGGTGAGGGCAGTGAGGTTATGGAATGCCCTTCCTAATGATGTGGTAATGGCAGATTCTGTTAATGCCTTTAAGAGGGGCCTGGATGAGTTCTTGATCAATCAGAATATCCAAGGCTATTGTGATACTAATATCTACAGTTAGTACTAGTGGTTGTATTTATAGTTTATGTATGTGAGTGTATAGATTGGTAGGTGTGGGTTGGGTGTGCTGGGTTTACTTGGATGGGTTGAACTTGATGGACACTGGTCTTTTTTCAACCCTATGTAACTATGTAACTATGTAACTATATTACATAAACTGTACTGCACTCTTCTTGACTTTCTGGTGTTGTATTTACAATAGGAAAAGCTTCCTTACACCAGCTGAATTTTTTTCTATGGCTGTATAGCCATATAGCTGCTGTTCCCCATACAGCTGGTATAGTGCCTAAAGCACTAAACCAAGCTCTGTTGGTACTTTGAGCGAGCAAAAAGCATCTACATTGATTCATTTGTGTTTTGTAGAGCTATGTGTGTTAAATAGATGGCTTTGTACTAAGCAAGGTACAAGTATGGGACCTGGGGTTTCTCAGATAAGGGGTCTTTCCATAATTAGGGTCTCCATACTTTAAGCCTACTAAAAAATCATTTAAACATTAAATAAATCCAGTAGGATAGTTTTGTCTCCAAAAAGGATTAATTACTGTATATCTTAGTTAGGATCAAGCACAAGGTACTGTTTTATTATTACAGCAAAAAAGGAAATCATTTTTAAAAATTTGAATTATTTGATTAAAATGGAGTCTATGGGAGATGGCCTTGCCATAATTCAGAGCTTTCTTGATAATGGGTTTATATATATGTTAATGGGATATACTATAAATTTAAAAAGCCAAAGTATTTCCCTGCAGTATGTGTCATTTGCAGGGCATACATATGTTGAATAAAAGGACTGCTGCTTATATTCATGTGTTTTTTAAACTGGTATGCCAGTGTTCTTTTAAAGCAAGAGATCTACAGTGTCGCAAAACATGTTTTAAAGCTTGTCATTTGCAATTATTAACAAATATCTCTTCTCACTAGTTCAGAGCAAAGGCCAATGTTCTACATAGGCTGAAGTAGAACAATGGCAAATTCTCTCTTGTGCTGCAAATACAAGATTAATGCTTGAAGCCGCTTAAAATAACTTTTGAATGAAGCATTTCTGAGAAATGGCAGATCACTGGAAGAGCTCATTTTTTTGCTTTTTAAGTTTATTTTTGTAAAGAATTTTAGCAGATGAGAATACTTGCCATCATATTAGATTACATGTGGATTGTTTGGCATTAACCAGAGTATATAGGCTCCACAGAGTAAAGAAAGTTTTTTATGTTGCTCCGGCTACTGGGCTTTCTGCTGTGGCGAATGGAAAGCAGGTAAGTTTGCCTGAGCAGTCTATAATAGAGTGTTTCCAAAAAATCTGATGGGGTGCAGTACTGGTGACATCATTCACTTTGCATTAACAAATCTAATTTTACCATACCATGGGGCCGATTCACTAAAGGTCGATAAAACGAGCACTATTTATAGCATGCGTTAAAAATCTTATCACTTTTTATTTTTTGCGACTTCTTATTTTTTTGCGAATGCTCGATTCACTAAAAGGGCACGTGTCATAATTAAGAAGCGATGTTCTTTGTGTTATTCAACTCTCAATGAGCGATTTTCCCGCCGTGCGTGATATATTTCGCCTCGCGCGATATTTGGCGCATGATATTACGCACTTAACCATTACTTTCAGAAAACTACTGATCAGAAAATTACCATTTCCCTGCCAACACATACTTGAAAAAATCCAACTGCAAACTCCATGTTGTGTTGCCAAAAGCTCAGGAACCGCAATTTTCTTTAAGTACTGCCTGCCCTAAGTAGGTGTTAAATTCGCACAGATTAATGTGATATTTTGCAATAATGCATTTTTTTGCACATGCGATATGCGGATTAACACATGCAAAATGACTTTGATGAATCGGTACTTATTTATCCCATGCTTTTTAACGCATGCTTTTTAACTGCAAGTCAAAGGGATATCACCCCCCCCATCAAGCAATCAGCAGAACAATGGGAAGGAAGCAAGATAGCATCTCCCAGTAGATATCAGACTTGCATTCAATAGTAAGAAATCCAAGTCCAGTTTGGGACTCCTCCAGTTACTGTACATGGGAGTAGGAGAAACAATAGGTTATCTGAAAGCAGTTCTAATGTGTAGCGCTGGCTCCTTCTGAAAGCTCAGACTCAGGCACAATGCACTGAGATAGCTGCCTACACACCACTATTACAACTAAAAAAATACAATTGTTGGTTCAAGAATAAAATGTTATTTTTTTAGAAATAAAAATTACACCATAAAAATCATGACAGAATCCCTAATAATCTGGTCAGTACTTGGGTAACAGTTTTGCCACAGTTTAGTCACAGTCCTGTAGCAAAATGTGGGCAGTAGAGTAGAGTGTTAATAAAGCAGGGGCAATTGCAAAAGGGCCTGCATAGAAAGATAAGTAATAAAAAATAACAATAATAGTAAAATTGTAGCCTTACAGAGCAACAGCTTTTGGCTGCCGGGGGCAGTGACCCTCATTTGAAAGCTGGAAAGAGTTAGAAGAAAGAGTTAGAAACTATAAAAAATAAATAATAAAAACCAATGGCAAAGTTGCAATGAATAGGGCATTCTGTAAAATACTAAAAGTTAACTTAAAGGTGAACCACCCCTTTAACCTTTTAGGCACGGCTCTACAATCTGTTACTACACCTTTTGCATTCCTTATGCTTATTGTAATACTGGAAACTGTGATATTCTCCTGGGACAGCATTGTTTACATATTGCTTTTTCCTAACCCTGTACTGTACTGTTTTAGCTTAGTGTGGTTCTTTGTGTGGTTACAAAGTTCAGCACTCTTTCCTGAATAGTATCTCTAAGCACTAAGATGAACAGGTGCAAGATATGGACAATATTATATGATACATATCAAAATATTCTCAGCTTAATGGCTTTGCAGCTTTCATAAATAAGCTACTTTGCTACAACACACTTTCATGTATTATATGATGTAATTAACAGATGTAATTAACAATCTTTTTTTGAATAACAGGAGTCAGTTTTATCAGTAAGATATGTATTCTGCAGCTTTGTGCTTGTATAGTTTCACAGTTTACATAAGAGAAAATATTTACCATATTAATTGCAAAATGTCCTGGTTTGTGAGCTACAATTTCTTTATTGGCACTGGAGGACTCTAACTGTCTAATCTGGTTGCAATATTCATTCATTTTCTGTTTCTGTAACATAGAGTGTTAGATAGGAAATATGTATGAAAAAAGAGCAGGTTATGCAACAGATCGTATTATAAAGTGTTAAGGAAGATGGTGACAACTGTCATAAAAAAGTTGACCCTGTTATGATTCAGATCTTGTAAGGGCTAATTTATCCAAGATTGGGGGTGGGCAAGCCCAAACTCTGCCAGTAAATTAGCCCTCCTCCTTTAGCCCCTAAGAATACTTTGCAAGCTAAAGAAGGTCATGTAGGGTAATGCAGCGATGCAACGTGGCTTGTGCGTGAGGGGGCGGGGGAAGGAGGGTGGAGGGGGGCACTCCTCTGGCTAAGAAAGTTCGCGACTGGGGTGTGGGGCCCCCAGGGGTGGTGGCCTCAGTGGGCCTCGGACACCTCAGTCTGACACTGTAGTCATCATTTGCCACTGGGAAAGCAGTGTTTAAAAAAATGGGTGCTCTATGCCATTTTTTTGCACTTTGCACCCTGCCTTCTAGAAAAAATGAATTGCCGCATGTCTCTGTGCTTTATTTTAGATGATTCAGGTCTGGATGGGGATTCAAACTAGGCCCTGGCATTTGAAGTACACAGAGGCCAACAGCGTACTAAACAGTGACTGTCTATGGCATCTTACAACAGCTCCTCTGGTATTTTCCAAAATTCACAGATTGCCAGTCCAGACCTGCTATGATTACACAACTATTTGCAATCAATGGCAGAGGTGCAGGCCTCATTGGGGCTTTGTACTTACCACCTGCCCTATGATGGTAAGGACAGGCTAGCCTGTGCCTGCTAATGTTTTGCTCTGCATCTCTTGCTGTGTATTTTAATACCGCATGCAGTGCAAAGTTCTGCAAAACCTGGGGCAGAAGTTCTCTCTGCATGAGTACTAACAGGCATGCTATTGAGCCCCTTCTGGCCAGTCTCTTCATGAATGACCTCATGTATGTATGGTCCATAGCACTTGCTCCCAGTAATAGTAAATCTGTATTGAGCTCCCTCCAAAGTCATCATTTTACCTTGTACAGCTTCCTAAATATGTGTGTTACAATTAGGCAATTAAACAAAAACACTTATACATTTGAAAACTAAATATTGAGGGTAGAATTTTTTTTAATACTGCAGAAAGTATAGAACTGGTTCATCCTTTAGAATAAACTAACAGGCAGGGCACATGCTATGCTATCCTTCTCCTTTAACCACCCCTTTGAAAGTGGAAGATCCTCCCCTCATTCCTTACTCACTGGGGAGAGTGTAATTTAGGCTTCAGTTGATGTAACCTATACATCACTGTCTTCTGGACCAGATTTAAAATTAAACTCTGATGTAAAAAGTTAAACAAAAATGAGATAGAAATTGGCAGGGGTTGAAGAGGGTCAAAGTGCTGAAAACATAAGGTGGACTATCTCTTCTTTTGATTTATGTTTTGTAGACTCTGCAAAAAATAAAATAAAATTAGACGATACAATAGTCCCTTCTCAATAGACATAATGGATCATAATCTGTTATATACTGTCCAATCATGCATGTGTAGACTCTCTTGCTGTTTTCAATGAACAAAGTCAGACTTATTGCATGTGGAAAAAAGTACATTTATATAATTGCATTTTTGCTACAATAATTCCTGCGGTGTATTGCTTATTAACATAAACAGTTACAAATTTTCTTATGTTCAGACAGATATGGCTGCAGAATGTTTTCCTCTTAAATAAAGGAAACAAAGCTGTTCTATGGCATTTCTCAGTTCCACACACAATATAGGACAGTTGCCAAGAACTGCTAATTTATCTTTAACTGAGTCAGAGAAATTTAATGAGGCACTGATGCCAGAGTGGTTCTTGCTTAGTCTCATGGAACTGTTGTAATATTGTCATAACGGTCCTAAGCAATAATACTATTGCCACTAGAAAAAGAGAAGGGTGGGCTCCCTATTTGAAATTTTCTGCTTACTTATAATGGTATGCTGGATTGCATTCTTTTCTTAACATAAATATTACACTGTATGCAGGGCCAAACATTTAGGTTTACTAAGAAATCAGTTTTATATTTTCCTGCGCTGAAATTCTTACTCCACCAGCAGTGAGAGACAATAATATTCTGGAACTTATATTTACGTGTGTGCAGAAGGATAGATGCAAATAATCTTAAGAGCAGAGTAGTAGGTAAAAGACTAAACAGTTTTCCTTGATTTTTATGGTGTAGTTTTTTTTGGTAACACTCTACCATTTAAAATTGCATTTATTGAAATAGTAATAAACCAATAAATGTATATTTTTTTTGTTTTACTGTTGATATGTAGGCAGCCATCTCAGGTCATTGTGCCTGACCTGTGCTTTCAGAAAGAGCTAACACTTCACAATGAAGCTACTTTAAAGGAACAGTAACACTAAAAAATAAAAATGTTTTAAAATAATTAAAATATAATGTACTGTTGCCCTGCACTGGTAAAAGTTGCGTGTTTGCTTCAGAAAGACTACTATAGTTAATAGAAATAGCTGCTGTGTAGCCATGGGGGCAGCCATTTAAATTGAAAAAAGGAGAAAAGGCACAGGTTACATAAGAAGATACCAGATAAACTGTGTAGAATACAATGGGAATCTGTTACTTATCTGTTATCTGCTTAGTAACCTGTGCCTTTTCTCCTTTTTTCAATTTAAATGGCTGCCCCCATGGCTACACAGCAGGGTATATATATAAACTGCAGTAGTGTTTATGAAGAAAACACACAACTTTTACCAGTGCAGAGCAATAGTATATAATATATTAATTATTTTTATACACTTTCATTTATTGGTGTTACTGTTCCTTTAAGATAAGCTATTGTTTCTCCTTTTCAATGTAAAATATCACTAGGAGGGGCATAAGAGCATTTTTAGTAATGCAGGTGTGAAGAAGCTGTTATCTTGTTATTTTCCCATTGTACTGCTGATAGAGTGATATCACCCCCCTCCCTTTTCCCCCAGCTAGTCTAACTTGTAATGCAGCAGTAACTGAAGTGACTGAAGTTTATCAGAGAACTTGTCACATGGATGAGGGCAGTTGGGAAACTAAGAATATGTCCAGTCTCATGTCAAACTTCCAAATGAAATATAAAAAAATTCTGATTGCTCTTTTAAAAAATGTATTTTAATGCAGTATTCTGCTAGAGCAGCACTATTAACTGAAATGTTTTGTAAACATACATGTTTTCCCATGACAGAATCACCTTAAGCTCACTAAAAATAGCTTGCCTGCAATGAATATTATTTTAGGGCATCCTCACTATAAAATCATTTTACAGAAGCCATAGCACATTCACCTACTTCCTGTGCAAAAACTTGGCTTACTAAAATATATAATTTTTACAATAAGGAATAATTTGCCAGTGGAGATCAAACAACTGTTCCATTACCAGTCTGAAATAAACATGCTTGCATGCCCATGAGGAAGGTGATCATGGAGTATGGGGCTCCTCCAGTGCAAACCTTGAACTATTATTTCTTCCTCTCTGCCAACAACCAGTGTAATATTGGCTGAAAAAGCATTTATTCATCCTTGAAAACCATATATAATGATTAAAGTACAGGTTCTCTTGAATGGGAAATGGACTGTGGAGGACACATTTCCTGTTCAAGTGGGAAAAGCATTTTAATTGCCATGGTTCTCCCAGAGATGATATCCCATTGCACTATTATAATAACACCATTTAATTTATTCCACTAGCCTAACTTTTAGTGCAAGATAGAGACATGAAAATGCATTTTATAAAGATTCCAAAAGACCCCTAATTGTCTTTTTTTGTTAAATTATTGTATGAGCCCTGTTTTTTTTTTTAAATAATCAATTGTATTTCTTACATCTAATTTTGTAGTGTACCTAATCCACGTACAGGTAACAATCAAACCAGTGTTCCTTTTTTATAGTTACTTCAGGTTTCTGCCTCACCACCAACTCTAACTTGGTAGCTATATGAGCACCAAATCTGTGAGCCACTAGGGAGTTGTGAACATCTTATAGGGAGTAATAGAAAAATAAGCATTCTGTAAACTGCTTTGTCATATGTTGGCGCTATAAAAGAAGGGATAATAATAATTATTGGTACAGTTTCATCTAAGAGATAAAAGAAAATGTCAACTTTTATAAAGCCTAGGAAGGTAAGTGCTTACTGTTAATGTGCTTGGCTATTAACAATAGATGGAATAGTTGCTAATAACCATTACACATTTTCCATGTTCTAGCTGTAATAAAAACAAACAGAACTGCCTGCATCTCTGCTGATTCATATAATCTTGAAAAAGACACAAGCCCGAGTGCTCAGCTTGCACGTATCTTGGTTTTACCAACCTATTTTTCTCTGAGCATCATTCAGGGACCTCGGTGTTTTAAAGATACTGCAGACACTTCTGTGAGACACTTTTGTGATGGTAATATATTCTTAGGATAGGCAGCATTGATTCCCATAAGCAAGGGGGTTTGGATTTATATAGCATCTATACATCCCCATATCCCAAAGCCTTTTAAAATACTGAAAGGAAAAAAAACAATGAAACGAAATCGGGACATCAGAAATGACGAGAAAAACTAAAAAAACTAAAAGAAAAAAAAGATAAAAAGAAAGAAAAAGAAAGAACATAAACTCCGGGTTACAGCACTCAGAAACAAAATATCAGGATACAGCTGCATCTTGAACATAATTTGCCTCATGGTGATTGATGGTATGCTCTGGGAGGGTTGTAATAGCCAAAAGTGAAAATATGTTGAGAGTCAGTCAGACATTGTTTAATTCGAAATGGCAATATAGTGCATGGCAGACTACTGTGCATATTTTCGAGTTTATAGGATACTGCAATTAGATTAGTGGTTCCCAAATCGTGGAGCTAGCACTCCTAGTTTGGCCAAATGTAGTGGAGGGTATCTAAGGGTCAGTTAATATTTGGGGGTGGCCATCTTAAAAAAATACAGGAGAGCAACTGTATATAAATATTTATTGTACTGTATATGAATGTGTTGTAAGGAAAGGTGGGATGATATCAGGTTTGACTATAAAAAGATCTTAACACAAAAAATTGTTTTTTGCAAAAACATATAGACAACAATTTTGCTTTGCGGGAAGTACAACGTGAAGTTGGCATAGCCTTTAACCCTCTTCTAAAAGTAGACAGAAACATTTTTGGCCTCTTATTAACAAATTCATGCACAGACGTAGAAATGTCAAACTTAGTAGAACTTTAGAACAAATCTAATGTTCACTAGTCTCTTATGTGTTGCATTGTCAGATGTTTCATTTATTCATTTCAGAAAAGCATGTAATAATTTTCTAATTATGGCCGCCACTCAGGGCTGGAACAGTAAGTAGAGAGAAGAGGGTGCCTAGGGTGCAGTTGTTGGGGGGGGGGGACACTAGGCACGTACTGCTTCTGTCGGCTTACCCCTAGTTCTGGGCTGGGCGAGGGTAACAGCTGGCACCCTGTAGGATCTTTGGATGCAGCATTTCTCTCACATTGACGGGTTGTGGCAACTGTTGAATGTTGTCACTGTGTTTCTCTTTGTGCAGCTTTGTGTAATATATGTATTTATATTACAGACATATTGCTAAAAAATATGATATTATGCAAATGTGTTTAATCATTTCTTTTTCTTATTACATAAACTAGAGCATCCAGTTTTACATGAGTAACACTGCGGTAGTACAGAAAGCTTAGCCTAAACAATTTGGCAGGGGTTAGTATTTGAACCATAGTTTAGTGCCTTGTGGAATACTTTTGGAGTAATTAGAAAGCATAGCTTTTAGTGTTAGACAGGCAACTATTTCTGATTTTGCCTGATGCCCTCTCATGTGATATTGAACCAATGCATTGGACGAAATCTGATCTATTCAGGATATGTCATGCTTGCAGGGGAATTTTGACAAGCTGGCAGTCTGGGTAGTTAACAAAATTACCGCTTATACTCTTACTGGAAACAAGTCTTGATGGAGAAGGATCTAGGAGTACTTGTAAGTAATAAACTGAGCTGTAACAAATGACACTAGGCAACAGCAGCAAGGGCCCATAAGATATCATCCTCTATTAAAAGAACACAGACTTATGGGAGGAGAGGGTTATTACTCCCCTTTATTAGTGTAATCAAAAAGACTGTTGAAATAGAGAAAGTCCAAAGAAGAGCAAATATATTCATAAAGTATATAGAAGATCTCGGTTACAAAGAAAGACTGGCAAATAGAGTTCAGGTTGTGCCCAAAACTTATTTTAATTGATCAGAATAATTGAAGGTAGTAGCATAAACATAGAATAATCATGCCAGATGTGTTTTGTTGGCTGAGATTGTTATAACGGCAATATTGGAAGATATTAACCATATTGGTACTTAACCTTCAAAACAGACACTGGGGTTATTAACTTCCATATTTAGATCACCTATCTTCTGGCAACAAGCAGATTTTTCTTTGTTAATCTCATAGCCAAGTGTCACACAGAGTTTATCAGAAGTCATGTCCAAAGGTCATTTCACATCAGTGTGTAGTTATTTTTGAAAGGAAGACTGAACAGGTTTATGAACATTGTAGAAAATCAGAAACTGAATCTAGGGTGAAATAGTATCAAAATGAGATGGATATTGTAATAATATGGGAAAGCAGTTTTCAAAGTTTTAAAAGATGTGTTGTTTACTTAGCCAGAATGTTTAAAGGAGAAGAAACAGGAAAGATTATTCATTTAAAGTGACATGCCAATGCCGCACATGTTGAAAATATTTTCTCAGAAAAAAAGCACTGACTTTTATTGTAGCTTTGGTGTCTGCACACATCTTTTATCTATTGGATAAACAAATTCTAAACAAATGTATGTAATCTGTATTTATGAAATGGGCCAGAAAGCCTAGCAGAATGAAACTAAAAGTTGTTTTTTTCAAAATAAAAATGTCATGCTTTTTTGAAACGGGGCAGACATTTCCAAAGTGCATCTGAACATGTGTAAACACATTTAGGACATTTTTTCTTTCCTGGCATTAATAGCCCATTAAAAATAGATTTGATTCTGAATAGTAGGCCAGATCTAATGTTGTCTTTGAAATTATTAAAAATAATGGTGCAATCAATCTAGACACACAAAAATACAGAACAGTGGTATTCAAAATGTGGTATTAGTGTTAGGCTATGGGGTGGTGCTGTACTGTTGCGGGACCATTTAGATTTGTTTTCAAAGTCAGATGTCATACTCAGATATGAATCTCTGGAAAATGTATGGGTAAGGCAATGGCACACAAGGGGCATTTTGGGGTGTTTTAAGTGCTGCATTTTTATGTTGCCCAGAAAGTGCTGCAAACCACATACTAATTTGCTTTCATAGATACACTTAAAATCCCAGATTTAAGGACAATTAGGCCTAAATATGATGATAACATTATACTTTCCTAGATGTTATTGGAGCTATAGATAAAAAAGGAATATGTTGGTGTTTTGTAGGATCACCTTCAACTGAAAAAGTCTGACATCTTAAGATGATTGGAGTATGACACTTATGTATCAAGCAATGGCAATGCAGAGAAGCTTGACATAAGAAGGCTGGGGCAAACTCCCCTGACCATCAATGATTTTAAAAACTTAAGTTTAATTTCACTGACTATGTACTGACTAACTTATTAACATACACAAGGGGTGCAGCCAAAAATGTTGACACAACATGCTTGTGTCCAAGAGGGGGAGGGGGATAGGGGCTTAATATAAATAACTACATAAATCTGGCACAATTGCTGATCTAGAGATTAAAAGTTAAAGGACTAGGTTAATATTTTGTTTTGGTTTCTTTCAGCATATGCTAAAATAAGAAAGTTAGTAAACCTTTTTTTAATAGAAATATGTCAGTTTTAAAGGTGAATTAAAGCCTAAAAAGTTTAATCAAAAAGTTGTATTTTATATACACTACTTAGGAATAGTCTCTGTTTTCTTCAGATGAATGTCATTCACTTGTTGCATGAAGCCACTTCTGTGTTTTAATACCACAGTTTTATATACATCCTTTCCCCTTATTCTCTCTCTTAACAACAAAAAGGCTGCTTTTTTTGCTATTAGCATAGAGCTTTATCAAAGGCATGTACACACATGGGGGGGTGCAATCATAGTAGGGGTACTTTTTCAGGGACTTGTTTTTTCCTGTTTGTTATTTCCAGCATATAACAATAATTAAATGATCTATGCCATCATTGTTGTTGATAGGAGCTCTGCATCTTTGATCTAGTTAGGCACATATATGCATCACATTGGCACTACACATGCTCATTGTGTTCTGGGCAGCTGTTGAAAAGCTAACCTTGGAGATCAAAGAGTATTCAAACATTAACAGAAAGTGAGGCTATATCTGCCATAGCATAGGATGCTACACATTTCTTTCTTGTAATATTGCTCTTAATGCTTGTAGTGAACTATTTTTTCCTATGGATCTTATAATCCACTTGTCTGCATGGCCATCAGCCTGCAAAAGTTGGGCCTTCCACATCTGGCAATTCACATTGTTATAGTCTGTCATTAGTTACATTTGAATTGGTTCCAAAAAATCCATTCGAAATAGATGAAAAACCCTGGAAATGCCAATACAACATAATCTATGGTGCAGACACTATAGTTAGAAAAGCAAACAGTGTTTACATTAATGGTATTTTATATGATGTCCCAAAGGAATTAGGTAAAGCTGTAGAAAGTTTCCATACTGTTATTACTTGATTGATTACTTTTTAATACAAAAGACTTTTTAGGCATGTCTCTGAGTGTGGACATGATTTGATTTAGAACCTTGATGGCAATTGCCTCACAGGTTGTTGCAATTTAGCTAAATTTAGCCCATCATGGAGATTACTTCCACACACATTCATTTGCAAGAAAGCATATGCCCAACTACATGGAAACCACAGCAATTAAAAATGACTTTGCTTCACAAAGTAGAGCAGACATTTAAGAACAGTGATTGAGCTCTCTTCCCCAAGAGATTTTATGCAGTAACTAAGGCTCATAAGTAGGTCTCCTTTTTCAGATGTGTGTCTGGCCCTCTACAGGCAGTGTTTTGTTAACTTTTTGAAAGACTAGCCTAAAAATCATTTGAAAGCTTTCTGATTTTACTGGCACCCTTTTTACTAAATACAGCAACATTTAAGGGGGCCACACATGTTCAGATTTTAGTTTTCTTCCGTCTAATGTTTGGATATCTATTGTACATTTAAATGCAACAATCTAAAACTAACATTCAGACTGAAATTGTAGTATAAAGCCCTATATACAAAACGGATAATGTTCTGAACATCAAATAATTGACACCAATCGTACAAAAGTGACGTCCCAGAAATGCATTGTAGGTCCCCCAAGGATATTGTCAGATACACAATACACGTGCAGATTTTATCTTTATCCCACTGAAATTTACTAACCTGTCCGATCGACTTACCAACCGATAATGAGAATTATCAGAAAAATAATTTGGAGCCCAGACTTGGTCTGAAAATCGTGCAAAATGTAGTTTCATATGATAATATCAGTGCATGTATGGCCTACTTACTGACATGAAATGTACATATGTTGTAATTTAAGTTATATTTGTAGTTGTATTTTACGTGATTTAAAATACACATTTTTTACATTTGTGATTAGCAGTTTTTTCACAAGGCATGGATTTGCTGCAAAACATTCTGCCTTCAGTGAATTTGTGAAATTGTATCAGAAATTTGCTGGGAAAAAAAATGCCAAAAAAGGGAAAAATGCAGCAAAAAAACCTACCCCCCCAAAATTGCCCATTGACTTTAATGCATTTGAAGTGAGAAAAAATGCCTTTTGACAATAATGCATTTGAAGTAAAAAAAAACTTGAGAAAAAAAGGCCATTAACTTTAGTGCATTTAGAGTAAGAAAAAAAATTTCCTACATAAAAAAATTTGCACTGTAGCGCCTATTGACCAATGCATTCCACAATTTTTTTTGCCTTTTTGGAATTTTTGACCATTTTTGCAAATTTTATTGCTGAAATTGGACAGATTCGCTCATCACTATTTGTGATCCATCTACATTAGCTAAGTATTACAGGTATCCATTTTATTTTGCTGCGTACAATACATAAATATGTTAGACAACATATGGCATCAAATTTATACATGTAAGCTATCCCTTTTCAGTGAAGTTTAAACACATCTTAATTCATTAACATTTAGGCCAAGAAAATAATTGCATGGGCCTTTACAGTTAATCTTATATATTATTTTTTTTTGTAGCTACATCACTCTAGGGCCAACACATACTTGAATAAATAACACTGCAAAGTCCATATTGTGTTGCCATAAGCTCATGAACTGTACTTTTCTATAATTACTACCTGCCTCAAGTAGGTGTTAATTTTCGCATAGACTAATGCGATATTTAGCGCTTCTAAGTGTTTGTGAATCATGCGTTAGTGTTATTTCGGCACGCAAATCAACGCATGCGGTAGCGCGAAATTTAACGAATGCGATATGCGACTTAACACATGCGGTAATACTGTAGCAAATCCCGCGTTAATTTTCGTATCAATTTTGTGCAAAAAAAGCTTGCGATAAAAATTAACACACTTTAGTGAATCAGCCCTATATTGTTCATGCACACACATATACATGTGCACACACATGGACATATAAGCGCACACAGACACACACACTATATTACTAGTCCATAGAAAGGAATTGTCATACTTTCAACAATCTTTTTTTGCACTGCAACAAATCACTGAAAAATATTACAAATGGAATAATACATTATTGAGGAAGTTTACTTTGTAGAACTTTCATTCACTTTACCAAAATGTGTTGATTTAATTTCCAGAATTCCAGCACACCAACAGCGTGCCTTCGATATTTTGCAGGCACATAAATCTGTCTGACTTGCTGCTCATCTTGACAAATTGATAAGCGGGAATTAAATGTAATCAGCTCAGGAACCGGAAGAGTTGTAAAATTATCCACATCTCTTTCAAACTCCAAACAAGTGAGTCTAGCCACAAACTGTGCAGAGGAGAGTCTGTGCCTTTATGTCCACTACTGTTACCAATTCATACACCAGCCTGCTGTCTAAACATTCTGTTCAAGTTTATAATTATATATAATGAAGACCTTAGGGAGATGTTATTTTGTAGACTGTGAGACCTATTTAATTTTACTTTCAGCACCAGTGTAATTAGATTATAAATCAAAAGAAATACTGAAAATAAACTCTTGTCACAAGATTTAATCAATACAGCAAAAGGAGATGTGTTCAAAAACAAGTGTTCTTACATGTTATTGAACATTCCCTTGAAATTGTTGCCATGTTATTTTAAGCGTTTGCATTTGCTGGGAGACTCTTTAATATAAAATTGAATGATACAAAGTTCTTTGTAGCAAAGAAAGACAGGAACTGGCTGGCAACTTTGTAGCTAGGTGTAAAGCAGTTCGTTGCAGGCAAAGCTGAATAAACATATTGACTCAAATCAGCTAGACGAACAAAATATAACCTACAAGTTAATGCTTTTATTCTGAATATGGGGAGAGCTGGAATTCATAATTGGATCAACTTTACATCAACTAATCCACTGATATTAAAGGGACATTGTCGTGATTAACCATAAATTTTATACTATTTAAATATTATTAGTATTTCTTACTGAGTAAAACAAGGCTTCTCTCCTGGCAGTACGAGGTTGCATTTTAAAACAAACACTTTCAAATTCAATATAAGCAAATATGTCACTATTATCCAATTAGTCATTAGTGGAAAATGTAACATTGTAATTAGGGATGAGCAAATTTTCATTTCCTAATACAGATTCATGATGAAATTCATGTTTCGGGGAGTTTTAAAAGTAAAAAATGCTTTTGTTTTTTTGTAAAGGAGTGGTTCACCTTTAGGCTAACTTTTAGTATGTTATAGAATGGGCGTTTCTAAGCAACTTTTCAATTGGTCCTCATTATTTATTTGTTATAGTTTTTGAATTATTTGCCTTCTTCTTCCAACTTTTTGCAGTTTTTAAGTGGGGGTCACTGACCCAGCAGCCAAAAAACGATTTTTGAGTATAGTTTTATTATTTTCTATTCAGCCCCTCTTCTATTCATATACCAGTCTCTCATCAAAACCACTCCCTGGTTGCTAAGGTAACTTGGACCCTAGCAACAAGATAGCTGCTGAAACTCCAAACTGGAGAGCTCCTGAACTGAAAATAAAATAACTAAAAAACTACAAATAATAAAAACTTGAAGACCAATTGCAAATTGACTCAGAATATCACTCTCTCAATCATACTAAAAGTTAACTCAAGGGTGAACAACCCTTTTAACTAAGTAAAATGGGGCAGTTTCCCTATTCACTAATAATCTGAAATGTAATTACAGTGAAACCTCAGTTTACCCTGATTTTAAGTTTTCCTGCATTTTACACCATTGTTTTGTAGCCCCACTACTATATAACAAATAATAATCGTCCCTGATTTTATGTTTTCCTGGGTTTTGCACCATTTTTTTTCTGGTCCCCTAGAAAAACTTAAAATGGGGGTTTTACTGTAGTTATTTAAGCAGCATGGCAGCTCCATTTTTCAGAACTTTTCTGAACTTTTATAAAAAACAAGATAGTGCAAAGTATGGTACATTCTTAGGCTCTCAAGTGCATTTCTGTAAGAATGTGCAGTCTGATGTCTGATGTCACTTATGCCCAGGTTAGAATGTCGGTGCTAAAATTGGCTCATAGTCATGTGATGTTCATTCCACATTTGGCTCAGAACCATTCACAAAAACAACAGCATTGACCATTATGCATTGGTTTCCTCAGCTGTGTCCCATATGCCTCCAATGAAGACATGATACATGGGACAGGGCTTTCCAGGAAGTCTTGCTCTCAGGAAAGCAAATGAGGTATGTATGTGCCACAAAGATCTGTCAGACATACACAGTATGGTTACGTATTAGAAACAGCTGATATATAAAGAAATTGGTTTGTATAAAAATACTTGCTTGTCAGTCTGGAGATTATTGTTATATTGGTGTTATTTCCTATATCCTTATAAACATTATAATAGTAGTGCTGAGAGAATCTGTCCCGTTTCAACTCAGCGAAGAATTGGCAAAAAATTTGCGAACCGTGGAAAATGTTGCGTGTCAAAAAAAATTTGTGTGACTTTTTTTTACACGCTTCATTTTTTTGATGTGCGCTACAATTATTTTAACGCGTGCCTTTTATTTTCATGCACGCTACTTTTTTTGTCACGCTGCAAATTTTACCGAATAAATCCATCAATGTTGAAATGCAGAAATTTGCCGGCGAAATCCGGTGTATGTGCACATATACATCTGTATCATTTTAATAATGTTTTCTTGACCAATAACACTATTATATAATGAGCTTTTTTATTATAAAAAAAAACCCATAAAAACACAGAAGTGCAGAGTTTGCCAAATCCCATTTTGTGACTTGTTACTGTGATTAAAAGAAAAATGACAGTGACTGCTCAAGAAATTAGGCAGTTGTTGTCAGTTCCACAATAACCAATAAGGTAGAAAGCCATATTACCTTCCAGTCCATATATATTAAATTGGTGCCCACAGGGAGCTTGTGTTCTAGCATTTCTGTAACCCTAAATGAACTGTGCTACTTTTGTAGAACTCATTTTTGCAATCTCTGCAGAAACACAGATTTTGATGACTGAATGTATTGCTGGAGCAAAGTGAACTCACCTTTTATTTCCAACCTCAGATGTCAATGATTATGTTTCCTATTTAACATAAAGACCATAAAATGACTGCATTATTTAGATATTGTATATAGTACCATGTTATATATTTAATTAAATGTACAACCTGGCCACTTTTTGTTAGTTTTTTTGAATTTATCTATATTAATTAGTTTCAAGTTAATGCAATGCCAACTTGTGCTTTAGTCATCTGATCATTTCTGCTGTGTATTAGATTTTGTAAATAATTATATGACTTTGAATGGCCCCTTATGAGAACTGTCCCAATTCTTTTGAATAACCTATATTATAAACTTTCAATTGTATTAATTATTTGTAAATAAATTGCTACTAAACACAGTATATCTCTTTCCCTTTCCACTTTCTACTCTACACTTTCTATAGCTTCTGACTCCTGAAAACTGTCGCCAGTGCATATAAGGCATTGTGGGAAAAGGAGAATCGACTGAAGGAGAGTTGGCTTCTGTTACATAGTTTTTAGTACAATGTAATCTAGGGACTAGCCCATTTGCCATCCTGGAGACAGGAATTATTGTTTCCCCCTCTGAGGCTGGAGAGGCTTCAGAAGGCTTTTTTTGCCTTCCTCTGGATCCGCTAGCAGTTAGGCCGGTTTTATATAGACATAAAAGGTTGAACTTGATGGTCGTTTCTTTTTTTTAACTTACTAAGCTACTACAGTATATTACTGCAGTTACATTTTTAAATAATTTTAAAACCATTTTTAAATAAAAGGGGACTAATGCCCCTGTTGCTTTTTAACCAGTAGCCCCCTGCAGAAACCCTAAAAGTATTAAACTCCCAATACCCTTTCTGCATACCTTGTGGGCAATTGCAGTAACATGTGCAATGGAAGCTGTCCAGAATGGATATCACGCTTCTCTAAAAAAAAGTAGAAGTGGGTCAAAGTAGAACAAAAATGACAAATGTGATTGAATTTATACATTTTATTAAAATGGCATTTTTTAAACATAAAAAGCAGTAAAAAAAAAATTTAACAATTTGACTATATAATGATTTATATAAGTAAACATACTAAGGGCCACATTTACTAATCCACGTTCGCTCCGAGCGTTCGAATGCTCCGTGTGTATTTTCGGTGACTTTTTTGTACCTTGCACAACTTTTTCGTACTTTGCGTGACTTTTTCGTACTTACGACAAAATTTGTGCTACAAAATCGTATTGTCGCGCCGAGTATGAAAGTTTCGGATTCATTCAAGCTTCATTATCGTGACTTTCCTTGGGCTAGGTTGGAGCTGCAGAGTGCCATTGATTCCTATGGGAGGCTTTCAAAATCATGCACAGAAGGATCAAAGTCGGAAAGGTTTCCCCGCTGTTTACAATCGTTCGGTACGAAAATTTCGGATCGCAAATACAATATTATCGTGACTAATACGATTTTTTTGTGATATTTGCGATCTTCAAAAAATTATCGTACCCAATTTTTCCCATTGGGATTCAAACTCGTGATTTGATAAATGTGCCCCTAAATGTATATCATTTTTAGGTTCTTAATGGAACATTAAAAAGCAATCCTTAAAAGATAACTGTACCCCCGGGTGCTAAAAGCCCCCCTTAACTATCACAGAACTATCACCCGCCCTCACCTCTCCCTTATCACATAGTTCCTAAGTTTAGACACTGTCCCTATAGCTAACCCCTAGCTAAAAATGCAGAGTAGCGCAGCAATGTACCTGGCCAACATATTTTTAGCAACTGAAGACACTTCGGGTCTCACCGCCGACAGTATGTGTTTGCTTACCATATAAGCACTCACCCGTACTGCAGTCGTCAAGGTGTCTGGTCTACAGAGCCAAGACAAGAGTAAGTTAACAGCAGGTATTTTCGATTAAATTATGATGATAGATTCTTATTCATTGCCTTTCTAGATATCACTTGCAACATTAAAATGATGTTTAATAAGAAAATACCCACGTACTTACATTATTGTAGGGTATAACTTGTATTGGTCAGCTGTAGAAAAATACATTTACAACAAACAGGAAAGCGGAGGATATAGGTGCTAAACATGCTTCTTTGTGGCAAATGAAACGGAACTATGGATATGTTCTCTCCTCTTTTTAAAGAACTATGTTCTTGTGATACTAGGGTAATCAGACTGAAAAGCCTTTGGTCAAAACTATGTATATAGATGGTGAGCACCTTTGAAGCAGAAAGAGCATATTTGTGATGTCACCAGCTATACATGCCCTAAGACATAGTAATGTTCTTTATTATATGCATCACTGTAATCATGCCTACAGGAAGCAAACATGCAGTAAATGTGTAGGGTGCATATTACTGTCAGTCTGAATATTGTAAATTCATTTCTGGTCACACTTTAGAGTCAGTACAGAATGTGTGAAATACCTGCATGTTAAGCTGGCAATTAACTGGTCAAATAGTAGTAGTACCTTTTCTTTCTAGCAAGCAAAAGTCTATTTGAAAATATAAGAAATGTGCTGTGATTGACACCCTGCAGATATCTCAGTAATTGACAATATCATAGCACTTTTCTACCTCAAACTAGGCAAACTTATCATGCAGCAGAGGCATACAATTTGTTGGCCCTGTGCAGGTGTATGGGTATCTTGTAAGGCCTTAGATTGTGATAGGAAAGGGACCCAAAAATGAATCTTACCCAGGGGCCCTGCTGTATATGTATGACACTGGGCAGGCTGGGCTAGAGAACAGCAGGATGTTTCCAGATTGTCTTAAAACGTGCTTTAAAGGAAGAGTCCCCCATAAGTATTCTTCTCTGAAAACCTTCTTCACTTTTCTCACAAAAATTAAAAATAATTAATTGACTAAAGCCAAATTAACCCAGCAATTTAATTAAAATATTAATATAAAATGTGGAATCAACCATTACTTCCCATTTATGTACAGAGTTTATTTGTGGTTTCTTACTCCTGATGACATACATGTTCATGAGCACACATGTTTAATGAGTGGCAGCAACATAAATTCTGTGATGGATTTTCAGAATCATTTACTTGTATGGTTTGAACACAGCATTACAACAAAACCGACATCTTTCCATTTGTGTGTTTGCTAACATGCAGTAAAAATATTTATTGTCATGTGCCCTAAGAACAGATACATTCTGCACCCTGGCGAGGAAGTCCCAGCAAGTTCCAGAATATTTTAAAAAATAGGGATTTTCTATTTTAAATGAGTAATGAGACCCAGGGTATTTAATTAATAACCTGGTATATGTACCCTTGTTTTTTATGCCTAGAAACACAACTTCATTCCTGGGAATAATGCATAAGGAATAAGGTTTGCATCAATCTGGTATTAAAGCAGAAGAAGCCTGAATGATTCCTTCTGATTAGTTGATACTGGTTGCTGTAACTGATAACTTATTTTGCTGTCATTGTAAAACCCCTGTGTGGTCTGCTTAGATCATATTCAATATCTAAATGTATTATCATCATGAGAGCTGCGCAGAACTCTTTCATTACCATACAGGTACGGGATCAATTGCAGAATCCAGAAAAACCTTATGAGCATTCTGGATGACAGGTCCCACACCTCTAATGCATTTTTTTGGAAGTTGGATATGCATATGGAAAGAGAGGGGCGAAAAGATACAAACAGCCTAGTGCATTTTATCAAATTGTTGACTTCATCATTGTGCTGCATTGTGACGCATTGTGCTGCTTGTATCTTTCTGGCCATGAGGTCTGCTGAGCTGTTTGTACTACATCTGATTGTAAGTGCAATCATTTTATTCTAAATAAATTGTTGTCAATATTGACACTATAGGATCGTGCCCCTCTCCATTTGCTTGTAGAAATTTGAATTTGACCTATTCGCTGAGGAGGCATCACTGTACATAGAACCTTCGGGGATCGCTCTTACAGTACTTTGTATGAAGGGCATTATCAACATATGTTCATCCCTAGAACCTTATGACTGCTATTCCACTTTTTATGCAGGGATTGTTTGTCAGCAATTCCATTATAAGTCTAACTAATATCTAAAATGACTATTACCTTTATAGTATTCAATTTTTTATCTAAAAGGTACCTTCTTAAATTGAGTTTATAGCACCCCCTTTACGATGTAATTTCCTTATTTTTCTCTAGTTGGATTTATGATGGTAAGTCATGATCATGAAGGTAATACATTAGTTTGAGGTAGTATTTGTTATTTAAGATAGGTTTGTCAATACAACATTGGTGAGCCCAAAGGCTGTATATAGTAATAACTATAATGACTTGCATAGTTAATGCTTAAATTGGTTCTACACCGCAGTGTTGACTGCCCCAAAGATTCAAAGCACTGTTTTGTCCAAGACATCTTCTAAAAATGGCAGCTTTCAGGGAGTGGGTAAAGGATATTTATTCAATGACTAATTCATAAATACTGAAAATTTAATTGCGTATATAAAATATTACTCACAGATTAATCCCTTTTTGAAAATGTCTAAAATTCTGCTGTAATTCAGAAGCACAGCAAACTGCCATAGAAAACACCCACATCAAGTCAGCAGGTACATTTAGTTTAATCTTTTAAAAGTTTCCTTCTGAAAGCTAATGTACAAGAACACAAAGACAATGCATTTCACAATGATGCATGTTTTTGTCAGTAAACATCTAACCCTTAGGTCAGAATCCGGCAATCCTTAAGTCATTCAATTCAAGAACACATCAACGTCTCCCTAAATGGAAGTTGTACTCATAGCGTACCTTATCATAATGTCACAAAAACTATAAAATTACAAATCAGTTTCCAGGCAAAATACATGACAGCAAAATATAAGTACACAAAAGCTGCATTTAATATCAGTCTTCATTTCTTCTTCGACTTACCTCTCTGTTGAGAAGTGCCTGCTGCAGCTCTCAGCTTGAGGTACTCTAAGATTCATTTTAGAGCGGAATGAAATATAAATGACAGTTCACACTACACATGAACATAGGCAACTATATGAAATATTTAAATAAAGACACCAAAGAACAGAGGAAACCAACAGAGCTTTTCACAAACCCAGCCCTTGGGAATTAAACAGCTTGAGATTCATTTCAAAATTCATCTTTAATGTTTTTAGTTGAATATTTGTATCACTTTGGAATAAATCTTTGTGCTGCCCCTATTCTGACAGTTAGCCCCTTATAAGTTTGCTATTTTATAGCAATCATATGATTCAAAATATATGCAATAGTTTTTATTTTTAAATGATAATACTTTCATTTGCCTTACACTTTTTTCCTATATTTTGAGAGGTCAGCAGCAAATTGAAATGCCTGTCATTTACACAGCTTTAAATGACATTGATTTTTGATATTGCAGGGGGTGCTGCACTGAATTTCCTCAGGTGTCTCCCATCTAAATTTAGGGCACATATCTGCATTTCCACATAGGAGTCCCTCCTTCTGGCCCCTACCCGTCCCCTAACTTAGGGACAGGTAGGGAGCACTGGAAGACGCAGGCTATAATGCAGCCCTAAACAGGCTAATGTAGCTAAACAAAACAATACATTTTAAAATGATGCATTGTCAGTAAACAACTTACCCTTAGGTCAGAATCTGGCACTGCTAAAGCAATTCGATTCTAAAACATCTCAATGTCTTCCTAAATGGAACGCATACTTGTGATGAGGCGGATTTAAACTCTAACTTTTCTTATTTTTTTCTTTTTAAAATTGAAATAAACTAACTTCCATGAATGTCTGACATTTACTAAAAAGTCTGAACTAAAAAAATATGTGCGGGAAAAGGTAATAAAATTGGGCCTTTTTGCATTGTCGAAACCTCTACTCTTTGGAATTGTTGCAAAAATAAACGTCTTCAAAAATCCAAAAACCTCTAAAGTTTTGAAGCAAAGAAGGACCCTCCAGGTAAGGGAAGGGACATCTACCATTGACTTCTACATGATCTTGACAAGGTTTAACTGGGGAATTGTTAGGTTTGGTTTTTTAGCCATTTTGTCACACAGTAAATCTCTAAAAATGTGTGAGACTTTTAGTGCTAAAAAATCTGAATCCGGAGATGTGAGATTGACATTATTACATAGAGGAGTTTTAAAGCAACATTGTGAGCAAGAAAAATGTTATAGGGAAAAACTGCTACAATTTACAGTTGTTTACTGTAATTTTTAATTACATTTGATAATGTGTCAACAGACACTCTATTATCCGAATAACAACTCTATGAACAGTTTCTGGATATATGTAACTTTATTATGATAAAACATATATTAATAAAAATATTGAAAAAACTGCTGCAAGTGACTTTAGGGTTGATTCACTAAAGGTTGATATTTTGAGCGCTATTTATAGGATACTTGCGTTAATTAAGACGCAATGTTGTTTGCGTTATTTAAGTCGCGATGAGCGTTTTTCTTGTGTTATTTTCCATGCGTGCATTAATTCCCACTGTGCGCGATATTTTTCACTGCTTGCTATATTAGTGCATGATTTAACGCACGTAACCATTACGTTCAGAAAACTACTTTTCTGCAAATGACCATTTCCCTGAAAACTGGAGGCTGCATCACTCTAGGGCCAACACATACTTGAAAAAATCCCTCTGCAAAGTCCATGTTGTGTTGCCAAAAGCTCAGGAACAACAAATTTCTATAAGTACTGCCTGCCCCAAGTAGGTGTAAATTTCGCACAGGCTAATGCGATATTTAGCACGTCTAACGCTTCTTATGTGTTTGTGAATCATGCGTTAGTATTATTTATATGCGAGAATTAGCGCAATGCGTTAAAATTAACGCCTTACGATCATGCATTATTTAGCGCATGCAATATGCGTCTTAACGCACACGATAATACTTTAGCGAATCGTGCGTTTTTTTCGTGTCAATTTTAACGCAAAAAAGCATGCAATAACGCTTATCGCACTTTAGTGAAGCAACCCTTTTGTGTTCCATAATAGTCTCTCATTCACAGGCATAACTGCACTCTCTGGGTATTTTTGAGACCCCTACATCACCACAAATCATGAACCAGGATTCAGCCCCCCCCCCCACTCACTTGCAAATCTCTCTGTTTGGGTCTGGGGTAAAAGCAATTCAGTTCTTTACTATTTTATTATTACTATTTTCCATGTCCTAATGGCCCCCCTGTGACCATGGGGTCTACTTCCTTAGGGCAGTGGTACACAGGGAGATTAGTCGCTTTGCGACAAATCTTCATTGTCACGGGGGCGACTAATCTACCCGCAATGCCATCCCACCGGCTAGAATGTAACTTTTAAAAACTTCATGTAGGGGTACAGTTGGCACTTGGAAAATTGCCCATAAGAGGGAAATCTACTGCTTAATTTGTTTGCAAGTTGCAGTGTTACACATTTCATACTTGCATTTGTAGATAAGACAGTGACTGTTGCATATGAAGTGTTTGTATTTACAGATCTGAACAGAAATAATGGCTGCTCATGATGTGTTGCAAGTTTATTCAAATAATATGTTTCACAGGGTGTAAAGGCAGCTGAACTGCCACAAATATAAAACAGAACAGCATACAATATATTTTATTTGAATCATTAAAAAACATGCCTTGGTAAGAGAAACTGGAAAAAAATGGAAACCCAAGACACATTAATTTTTCTACTAAAACCCATACACCCTTAATTTACATGAGATATTACCCCGGTAATTACCGTGCTATTTATCAAAGGCGCATACACATCAGTTAGAGCCTTTCTCTCATCTTGCATTTACTGTATGCCAACACCGACCCTGGAAAACATTCATAATGCTAATAAAAAAGGAGATAGCTACAGAAATAAAAGTGGACAATAAAGAACATTAAGAAATATGAACATTTATAGAAAGCTGATGTGAATATTCCCTCAAGGGAACTTTTACATTGGGAACTTTGATGTATGAAGATATCGACAAGATTCCCATGATAATAATACAGGGGATATTACTCTTCCTAGCCATATTTTGTAAAAAAAAGAAAAAAATACTTATTATAACAAAGGGCACAGATGTTTTAACTACAACCACATTAGCAGTAGCACTGCATAGACCTGTGTCACAGCACATAGGATTATATTTAACCAATCGGTAAAAGGATGTATAGCAGAATATGGGAATCAGTGGACAATCAGTATTGTAGATTAGGTACATTTAACCCTTTTAAGTCCTAAAATGTTAAGTTCTTCGAAACCAGGTGAATTTATGTATGGATTTTAGTTGGTAAACAGAACTGGAAGTATAAAACTGAAAGATTTTTATTGAATAGTACAGGTATAGGACCTGTTATCCAGAATGCTTGGGACCAATGGTATTCCGGATGCTAAAGAATCAATAAAACATTAATTAAACCCAATAGGATTGTTTTGACTCCAATAAGGATTAATTATATATTAGTTGGGATCAAGTACAAGGTACTGTTTTATTATTACAGAGAAAAAGGAAATCAGTTTTAAAATTCTGAATTATTTTATTAAAATGGAGTCTATGGGAGACAGACTTTCCGTAATTCTGAGATTTCTGGATAAGGGTTTCCGGATAAGGGATCCTATACCTATACTGACAATGCTTTTTGCACTGGTTTTTGAGGTGTTGTGTATTTTTAAGAGTTTAATACACAGCTAAAAATTAAACATAATAACACCAAGAGTGCCAGTCCTTGGGGCAAATAAAAAAGTACCCATGACCTTGCCTTGGTCATTCATTACTTGCATGATGTCTGCTGGGCATTGCATCTGTCCTTCTCTGTTACTTCTCTGTTTTGGCATATGTATAACAATGGCTGCCATGGAATTACAGTGTCATTTCATCCTAATCAAGCTACCCTTTTACTGAGCTACAAAACAAGCTAGAGAGAATACCTTAAAGAAATTGCTTAACAAAAATACTAGGTTAAAATAAAGGTTGGAAAAAAATATATTGCATCCCTTTGCCACACTAATTAGCCATGCCAGTGTAATTAGTGCTTAGCATTTCATTTCTACTGTTTAACTTTGCAATAAACCCTGTAATAAACCAAAAAATTAATGTTGCAAGGCAAAATCAATCTTCTTTCCATCCATGATGGTTTGTAAAAATGTGAAAACTTCAGTTAGTCACATGATAGCGCTTTGTGAAGTACAAAATAGAGGCACACCCATACAGGTCATGCAGTGTTTGTATTGGCGTGAGAACCAAGAGGAGCAATATACAGTATTAAAGGAATCATAAAAATGTCTATAGTAGTGTTGCTTAACCACCGTGTTACTGGCCAGCATTCTCCAGTATATTAAATAGTTAAAGCACGATAGGCCTGTATTCCAGAAGCTAAAGAACATGTATTCTTAAAACAACACTACAAAATAAAAAAATTATTTCACAAAATGTATCTTTTTTTATATTTCTCTAAAAGAATCCAGATCTGTGTAAACTTGACTTTTGGTATAATGTGAGAGTCAGTTTAAGGATGTCTAACATTTGGACACCACCAAATCATGCAAACAAGGATAACAGGGTGATCAAGTCACAAAACCCTGTTTCAGCAATCTGCATACTTTTCTGAAGGGGTTTTCTAACGTTACCATCCTGACTGCTGTTTTTATGTATATAGTACAAATAAATGAATTACAAAAATGGGACCTATTATCTTGAAACCTGTTTTCCAGAAAGTTATGGATGATTTTAACGAAAAAATATTTAATTTTCATAATAAAAACTAGTGTAAGTTCATACTGATGACAAAGTTATTCTCATTTTTCTTTTTTTTTGTAGTATTTAGACATTGTGCTACATATTACAGAAAGGTCCCCTTATCCAGAAACTTCACACCCCAAGCATACTAAATAATGTGAGTTCTAGAGCATTTGGGCTGCAAAACTGAGTTTAGATTATTGCATTTACAACTACAGTACCTCTCGTGTAGTGCTAACTGTACTCTATGCCATTTGCTGGATAGAAAATCTGGCACAACAGCAGCCCTCTGTGGTATAAGGGAACCCTGTACTTAATCTCAGCCGAGCATGTGGTGAGTACAGCAAGAGTGAGTCAAGGGAACACCAGTGCCCATGTATTGCCTTATTTATAGTGGGCTCAACTCCTGTCCACACAGCCATACATTCCCAGACAAGTGAAACAGAGTTGATTCTGAAGGTGGGGTAGCATCCATTGTGGGCACAAAAACACTTTGCACCTTACTTCCATTATGAATGAACACTAATATGGTATTTGTTTTTGGTTCTTGTCTAATTGTTCCTGTAAGGAATGTATTTTTTTTTATTTGAAGCATTATATAAACTAAATGTAAGAAAAGATAATGACATGTTTTAGCAAGATTTCTAAATGCTTAGCATGGGTTAGTAAAATCCTGTGAATCCAGAGTAAGCACTACAAACTCAGCAATTTACTCCTGAATAATAACAGTATGGCCTATTATAGTATAACATTTAACATTATTTTTGTGTAAGTTCTCTCCTAAATGTTTAATATGTGCAAAACCATGCAAAATATTGTCAAACTCATAGCTTATATTTTTGGTTATAGGAATTGAATTACTCAACCTTACATAACATTACTAAAATATTGTCGAATTGAAAAAACTACTGTACCTGGATCTTTAGATTTTGTTCATGTGATTGGAGCTGAAAGGGACCTTCCAAAGCAGTTGCTCCACCCAAAGGTTGCTGGACTAAAACTCCCTTCATTCTTCACCATACTAATAAATTTTGTAAGCATAATGGGCCTGTAGTCCAACAACCATAGAGAATGATTTCCAAAGCAACAATGCATAATAAAACTCAGACTTATATTTTCTGTGTATCCATATAGCATTACAGAGAGTAACTAGGTAATAATTGTATTTTTTTTTTTAAATTACATGTAATAAAGTAATATATATACAGTATATGATATCTAATCATTTGAGCTTGCTCTCTTCTCTAAATACTGGAGACAGTGTTTTTATTCTCTTTGCTTTATGCTAAGGGCTTAACTAATGTATAAACCAGGAATGTTCTAACACTAGTCTTCATTTAAATCAGAGTCTACTTCTCTTGTAAGCATGCTATGTATGCAACTTTATTAGTGGGCCATAAATTCATTTTTGATCTGATCATTAAATGCACATTGTCCCAATTAATGTATGTCCCTTTGCAAGGTATCCTGGTAAGTAGCTGACAACATGATTGCAATCGAAACTGTAGAGAAATAGATTATGGTAGTAAGAAAAGCATATGAGGGTCACAATTTTACCCTGCTTGCTCAAACAATCAATATTAGATTCACATCCAACTGGATGACAAGCTCCATGGAAGGACTTAAATTTATAGAAATATCAGGTGATCCCAAGCTCGTACTACACCGCTATCTGCAGCTGGATTGCTTGACAGTGCTGTAAATAGGAAGAGCAGGTTTCATGTAATGTAAGTTAAAAACACAATCAAATGTATTGATTATTATTACAGATGATTGTAGTTAAGGGATAATGCTGCCAATCATGAATTAAATTAATAAATAAATAGATTTCTATTGTGCATGAAATATGCATGACTTTCTATTTGTAAACCCTTACTGTAATTAACACTTACCATATTGCCCAGGTTTGTAAGAACTTTTGAACTTTTACATGTTCAGAAAGTCTGGTGAGTTCTTCATTTTGCTTACACTGCTGTAAAAACCCAGTCGCTTGTAATTCAATGCGATTAGCAGGTCTTCAGATTTGATTAGTAAATTACTGTAGTAATCAAGGTTTAATTCCCAGTGCATTGCACAATACAGACTCTTTGTTCTGCAATGGATTTCTACTAATCAACAACAATTAAAAAAAAAAACTAAAATAAAAATGGATAGAATCACTTAAAAGGAGAGCAAATGGTATTTTCTTAAAGAGGCAGCTTCATATTTTAGAGCGGAAGTGGCTTTTTGGCAAGATTAATCTACTGTCCCTGCCCAGTCAGATACCAGCTCATTGACATCAGTGGGGCATTTATTTCACTTTCCACTAAAAAGATTTGCATGTGGCACCCATAGGCACAACTCATTGCATTCATTAGTACCTATTTCTATATTCAGCATACAGTTTCCCATAGTATGCCCCTAACTCATGTGCCAGTTAGGACACCAAGACAGGAGTACTGAAATTTTAATATAGCACAAGGCACAGAGAAAAGCTTGTGTATGCCATTGTTACAGCCACATGTGCTCTGTGCATTGACCCTAAGACATACAATTAAAAAAATTCATATTGACAACAACAAGAGATCCTCTGCACTATGTATATATGTACAATCTTATAATACACAATTACACACAGGGAGGATAAGTGTTATAATACAATAAATATGTATAAATACAGAGAGATTAAATGCCATGTGGTATGAGACAGTAGGAAGTAGGTCCCTGCCCGATAGAGCTTACAATCTAAGTGGTTGTGTAACATTAAGGCACAAATTGAAAGGTAAGAGTGCACTAGGTATGGGCATTTGCCGTTAAGTGCAAGACTAGACAAAATAATGTTTTAGTGCTCCAGAAGTTAGTATCTGAGCTTTTTATTAAAGAGAGTGAGTGTTCACTACAGAGGAATTCGGGGATCCAGACATAAGGAGCAGCAAGATAGAAAGGTTTAAGACAAGGGAGTGCAGTGGGTGTGGATGGTTTAAAAAGACGGAGGCTCTGAGAGGAGCGGAGGAGAAAACCAGAAACGTGCATAGAGACCAGTGAAGAAATGTAGTAGTAGCAGAGGAGTGAAGGGGTTTGAATGTTAGCAGAAGGATTTTTTATGCTGTCCTTTGCTTAACAGGCAGCCATGCTAGAATGCTGAACAGGTAAGGCTGAACAGGTTCCCTCTTAGGAAAGAGCAGGAGGATCCTGGAGGCAGAGTTTAAGATGGATTGCAGGGGAGAGAGGTGGGAGTCTGGGAGGCTGGTTAGTAGGAGATTGCAGTAATCTAAGCGGGAAAGGATAAAGCCATGGATTACCTCACCCATTATCAATATATGTAGGACATTAAGACATTCTGTGCATGACTTTGACATAGTTGGCCAACTTAAAGTATTGCAATATATGGACAAACAATCCCTGTTTTGCTTAAAGGGGAGGGCATATCGTGGTAGCTTAATGCACGGAATGTCTTAATGTCTTGTATATATAATGGGTGAGTGCAGAGGATCTCTTGTTATTGTCTTTATAATTTTGCACCCCTCAGCCATCTAGAAAATGCACCTGTTCCAGTGAGAAACAAATCAATTCATGTAACTTTATGACTTACAAAATCATAGAATTTCAGAACTAAAAGTATTGCTGGATGTGCTAGAAGAGCATACACAGGCTTTGAACCAAAGTTCGGTGTGTTTTTATCATATTTGCATGCACTGAAACCCTTACATTATAATTTTCTGACCCCACAATACTAAGATACTATGTTCATACATACATCCCAGTTTATCCAAGACTTGAAGAATTTGTTTAGAACCAAATAAAAATGATTAACTGTGGTTGGTAGAAAATACTGAGTAAATAGAAGAGCCAGAGCTATATATGTTAGGTTTTGGAATTGCCTCCATACACACATCAAGATGTACTGTAGCTAGTACAGAAAATGGTCTATTCACACAAATTACTTGCTGATAACATAATATTTATTTTTAATAATAATTGTATATAACATTTAACATTTAAAAGGTAGTAACTATATCAATTTTGTGTTTGTGCTGTTTTTATCTGGCTACTCAAGATTTAGCCAACAACACTGTATCAGACCTCTATTCATAAAGCAACACTCCTTAATAAAAAAGCTTAACCCCAAATCTCCAGGGCCAATGGGGATCCTCTAATGAGAATGCTGCCTACTTCATGCCTCAAACTGCACTTGCAGGAATGGTTCTTAGCTGCTAATCCCTTTTCATTCGTAAAAGGTTAGAGAGCTATGGGCTGCATACGAAGAGTTCCAGGTAGGTTTATGGCCCTTCCTTTTAATTTTTCAGAGCTTGGTTGATATTCATCCAAAGGGGCATATAAGAAGCCATTTTTATTTTTCTACTATACCTCCTTCTCTGGCAATGTAGAGCTCTGTGTGTAACATGATTTGCAAACACCTTCATGTTTTTTTACGGTTCTTCAACTATGGCACTAAATAGCTCTTGAGTCACCCCTGGAATGTCTTCATAGCTGCTTTGTATTGAATTTGCATGGCTTCCTGCATATTGGAATATGATTTGCATGAGGTTCAGGAAATGTTAATATGGCACATTTTCTCTGAAGTTATTTCAGTTTATTTTGTTAAAAAGCCAGTCTGGAAATAAATTAGACTCCTTAGTACTCAGATCAAATGATTCTGCCCATTTAAAACTCAAGGGGAATTAAAGCTTTTCAACTCTTATGTAATTCAAGCCAACTGCTGAGCTTACTCGTATTTGCACTGTACAACCAAAATAGGTACTATGAGGTTATTGGGTTTAACCCAGTCTATTTAACCCAATCACTAATAGATGCCTGTTGAAAGAAAATGATCCTCTGCAAATGAATATGAGTAAATGAGCATTGCAAAACCATTTGATCATAGAGAGGCAAGCAACCTTACAGCCTGATGTATATTTCAGTAAGTGTCAACCCAAACACTTTTGCTCAATCATACTTTACTCACTTTTGCTTGACTACAAGTTGCAGCATTTTATTTTATGGGCCCTTTTGAACAGAGCTCACATTGTTATAGAACACAGAGCACATCATTTTTTGCTGGGCTCACTGCCTCTTCAGGCCAGGGCAGGATATTTTAAGGGAGAATATAACTCTTGCCTGAAGCTGAATTTTTTGCTACCACTTTTTCTTAAGAGTAGGCGTTTAAAATGTCATTACATTGCCAAAGGATCCCTCAGTGAGAATAACCCCTACTAATCCTTCATCAGCAATTTTGTCACTATCTAATGTAACAATTACCATGCAATTTAAGCTTGTCATTGTTATACTGTAATCAAACTGCAGAAGGGGCTGTTATATTGCCATTTAGGTGATCATTTAATGACTTTGGCAACAATCATTCAAACACAGAACTGTGCATATAAACAGAGTTTTTTCTTGTAGGGTAATTGCCCTGGATGGTCAATACTGGTTGTTTGACCCTTGTTTGTCTCTGCTAGACTTGCTAGACTATGGTTTCCATAGAAAAAACTCCACGCAATGCTTGTATATGTAGTCCCAGAAACATACCTAGGAAAGGTAGGGTCATGACACTATAGGAACTGTAACCCTTTCTTGGCTGAAACAAGCCAACAGCACGACTAGATAGGTCTAGAGCATGGGGTACACGTGACTCAGTCCTTCAGGATGGGCCTTCGCTATGTGGAAGTAACCAAACGGAGCTAGGGTGTAGTGCAACTACAACTCACTGTAGCTGTGTGCAGTGCAGAATAACAAATGGGCGCCAGAAGGTTCTTGCAGTTTAACAGTAGAACTGGTTTATTTTCAGCAACAAGCAACTTGCAGGGTTATGCAATATACTCACACACATCAGTTAGCATAGCAGTTTCTCTGAGGACAGCACAGAGAGGGTGCACACCCGCTCCTCCCAACTCCCCTTGAGGCCTGGCAGGATCAGTGCCACCGGTTCAGTTGCTCACTCTGTGGAACAGTCAGCTGGATACCACTCTCCTCAGGGCCCACGGCAACTTTGGATCAGGGTTCAAACTACCTGCCTCCTAGGTCTAAACCGTGGCCCTACACTAAGGCAACAGTGCCTGTCTGGAAGGGTACTCCCACATCTACTTTTCTCTGAGCCAAACTGCTCGTGCTCTCTTCCCTCACTATCTCACTTTCCTAGAAAGTGCTCCACAAAACTTACTATCTAACTGGTCCTCATTCACGGGGTCCCTGTCCCCGACTTCACCAGAGTGGCTGACACACTCTGGGGCACATGGCTTTACTGGAGGCCTAGTCTTCTCCCTCCAGGCTCAGAGACTCCTTCCCTTGAGAACACAGGCAGCCAAAGAGGCAGACCCACCCCCTGATAAGCACTATATCTGAGTGCCAAGGGAGTGGTCTCCCTATTAACCAATAATCACACATATGAACTCAAAACTGATACATGGGTCTTTGCCCAGTAACGGCACAAAACCAGGAAGCTGCAGGGTTGAAAGCCATAGGGACTAGTTAACCCTATGGATCCCTACAGAACTATCAGGATTTGTTTTAAATATCACCCCATCCACAGTTAAGGATGGCTTGGCTGACTTATGATCCAATTCATCATCATCTTTAAATGTTATGGTAAGCTTCATCCATGCTTATTACCTCCTAAACCAAAATACAATATATATTTAATTTGTTTGTTAGCACCACACTCTGAAGTTCAGGGTAGTATTGTAAGATAACAGCTAAATATTAATGTTTAAGGAAATTAAAAAAAAAATGTTTTTTTGTTGTTGTAGTCTGATGTCAAATTTTGATGTTAATTTGTTTTAATAAAGACTAACACCTTCACTGTGCCTATGATTTAAATAAATGGTCTATGATTTGCTTTTACGGATAACTATAAAATATTAACTCATGTAATATTTTCACTAAGCATATTTAAAATATGCATCAGTCCATAAATAATTAAACATGTACCAGCATTGATCATAGATGTCAAGACAGCAGACCTAAGCAGTTTAATTCTCACTCTCTCTTTTGTCCCCCTTAACTCCCTTTTACCTTCTGGGTTCACCTGATGCTTAGGCAGTGGGCTCCTTTTTACCCCAGAAAAATGAAAATAAGTACTGTACCAGCGGAAAGCAAAGGGCATATGACTGCTGTCTGAGGGACGTACAGGGCTGCCTTGTGCCAAAAAGTGCTGCTTTGCATCAGATGCAAGATGCAGGGAGCAGATCACACTTACCGTTGCCCCAGGAGGTGCCGATAATCCATGGGCTTTAAGGCACACTTGCGCCTGGGGCTTATTGTAAATGAGCCCTTACATTGGAGCATCAGAATTTTATATGCACTAAGATTTAAAATGATAAAGGACAAAGTAGTAGGCACAGGTTCCATCTATTTGATCTAATTTACAATAAAGATTAAGTAGTTTTCAAACATCATATTTTAATGCTTGATGATTTATTTAAAAAGGTCATATTTATTTAATTATCTGGCTTTTTGCTTTTCATGGTCCCTAGCTCTAAGCAGTTCAAAGGCACTGAGCATGTACAATTCTAAATTTACAAAGGTCAGATAGAATATTAGGAAGCCAAAGGTGCAACCTCAGATGCACAAATTGTTACTCTTACAACCCTGCTCTCTTTGGGAATGGCAAGAAGCTTTTTTTTTAGATTGTATAGATTAAAGGGGAGATAAACATTTTATAGCAGTACCAATCTACTATGGTTGCTGGTCTACCACTCCCACTTTATATTTAAGGGTTAAATTAAGCTGGTAGCTGTTGTCTAGAAATTTCAGGGCTATATTTGTAAAGCAACACTGTTGGCTAAAACATTATCCCAGCTCTTATAGGTCAGAGGACAATTAAAGGGGACATAAATCTCCATAGTATTATCCCTTCAAGTAGCTTGCTTATAATTGTAGATGTCCATCCGATTGGCTTGCATGCCAAAAAGATGGATGCCATATAAGAAGCAGAACATATCATGCCTGACTTTCTATTTTTTTATTGTTTGGGCAGTCATCTATGGCATCTCTTCACTTGCATCTGCAGATTTGCAAAAATAACATTCAATGTTTAGAAGGGCAGATATAGTTCTGTTTAGCTTTTTAGAGCTGGAAATACATGTTTAACAAAGAAAAAGTAGTCAGTAGGGGCAGAATGCTAGACAAGGAACATGCAAGGACAACATGCAGGGAGTAAGGTATGTTATTCTGTATAGAATAATTTTATAGATTTAAAAAAAGTAATTTTAGGAGACTTTAAAATAAAAGGGTTACTCAGGGGTGGGCCAAGCCGACTAAGTGCCCTAGGCAACCCAGTCAGTCACCTCGCCCTTGCACCTTCCCCCTCGAGTGTGCTTCAGTGTGCATGCGCAGTTCCGTCAAGTGCAGGGGGGTGTCATTGCCCCCACCACGTAATGACAACTGGTGGAGGCAATGACAAAGGAGCGCAGACTAGGGGTAGGCAGGAGAGGTTCCCCCAATTGTTGCACCCTAGGCAGGTGCCTCTTCTGCCTACCCCTAATATCGGCCCTGGGGTTACTTATTCTTTAATATCAAATCTATTGTTACTGGGCTACAGGTCACATCTTGCTTTAACCCTTGATAATATTCTAGAGAATGCTGGGAGATGTAGTCCACTGGTGCACTGCTAAGAAGATGGGAGTGCAAATAGGATCATTGTAATAAAGTTAACATCTCTTTAAACATCTCTATTTAATTGTCTCCTTTTTCAACAAATGAGAGAAGCAAGCCAATTGTAACGATGTGTGCAAAAACAATGGATTTATAAAATGTTATGAAAAGCATCCCTATAAACTATGGGAGTTTGTCTGTGGCGTATTGCAGCTTTATGGCAGCCCATGCTTAGACATATTTAACTACAATCAGAATTGGTGATAGAAAACTTTCTAAGAATTTGTCTGAGTGCTTTATACTCATGTTATACGACTATCATATCATAGAAAATAATGGGAAAACAACCACATAACGGCAGCATAAAACATTGATGAATCGATCCCTCTTTTTGCTTTTTATGCACATTTTTCCTTTGTAAATTTTTACGAACAAAGAAAATAGCAGATATATTTGGTGCCATAATTTTCCTGCCATTGAGAATTCAGCGGCAATAAGCTGCAGCAGAGAGACTTCTAAATCAGCTCCGTGAAATACAGCAGACCGGTGTCATTTGTACATTAGTGATTGCCGTTGATGTCATTTTCAAAAAAACAAAATTATAACCAAAATGGATATTCTAGGTCAGAGTGCTTCACAGAGTATATAGATACATTTCCATCAATAAATCTGCCCTTTCTGTGCCCTAATACAGGCATTCAACCCTAGAGATTGACATTTTTACCACTAAATTATACTATGTCTGCCTTGGAGAGAAATGTCTCCATTCCAAAATTAGCTAACCATCATCATAACATAAAATAACTTGTACACGGTGTCATTTCACAAGGATATTGATTCTCCCAGACTTACTGGATTATATCCTGGTTTCCCATAAAAGGAGCAGCCACTATGTCTTTGGGAGACAGAAAATATACATATATTCAACTTATATATTGTAACTTTCCCACTCTCTCTTTTCTCCGTTATGAGCTAATATTCCTCAGGCTATAGGACTTTTTTAGGGCTTATTGTGAACGTGCCGGTGCTTGCTGCAAGGATTTATACGACATCTATAAAACACATCCCAATATTTTACTTATGAAACTATTGTTTAAAATATTGTTTAATCAGTTTGCATTAGGGAAGCAAGTAAAATGAAATCCATAAATAACACAGGTGGGATAGCTGACACACATTAAACCTCACCTCAGCAGAGAGCATTGTCTAAGAGTAATTATACACCTGCAAGTCAACTCCTTAGAATTTTTCCTTTTTAATTTAAAGGGGCAGTAATGCTTAAAGAAAGTTTTCTGGTTACATTAATTTCCTTATCATACAGGGTAAGTAGTTCATATAGGATAACTTACAGAAATTATAAAATATCCATATATATATATATACACATATATATATATATATATATATATACAGTATATATATATATAAAAAAAAAAAATAATATATATATATACATGCCATTCTGTGGCATGTTGGGTGAAGCAGCTTAAGTACAGCCTAACCTTATAGAATATTACATCAAATAGACAATGATGATTAATTTGAATATGGATAGTATTTAATAAAAATGGTAAAAACTCCAGAGAAAATGTGTAAAAAACTACTTCTTGATTTTACATTTGCAGGAAAATGCTCAGCATCAGTTATTTTTTTTTTTGTTCACTGCTAACTCTGTTAATCTGTCTGCCCCTCTGTCTGTCTATTTATCAATATATCTATTCAAGTTTGACAGGGCACAAAGCAGGAAATTCCTCAAAATGAAAGATGCCGCTATCAGGTTTACCTCATTCTGGTATATACAGGAAATCTACTTTACGGACATGAACACCAGGCTCCAGGAAAGTAACTTGAAACACCCTTCTTATAAAAGTACAGAATGTCCAGACTGAATGAGGCAGTGAGTGGAACTGTAATTATGACAGTACTGCTAATCCCTAGGAAGGCTGAATAGATAGGAGTTTAGGCAAATTAGGGAAGAATATAGCATTTATTTAATTAGATCACATGCTTCTGTGTAGGCACACGCACAAACAATTATATATATATACATGGATGCATACACACATATTTACATAATGGAAGATGTTTGGCTGCTTCCACTGATAATATGAGAGGGAGGTCATGGCTAGTCATTAAATATAATAAGTACCTTTGAAAAGTGTCCCTTGGAGGTACATAGTTAGGTAAATACAGTATATGAGTAACTAGTAATACTTTTCAAAATATCCAGCAATATGGCAATGTGAAGCAATGGGTTATTTCCACCTGTTTTTACAGGCTGACAGGTTAGTCACCAGGAAATCTCCAAGGGGCCCAAGCATGAATGGACCCTTTGCTCAATCCATAGCATCCTGCTTACACTGCATACATGGCATAGGAGAAAGAGAAAGCATATCTGCTCCAGGTCTCTGACTTTCTAGCATTGAGGCCATGTATTAAGAGTGAACACTTTGCAAAAAATGAAACCTCTCCAAGGTATAACAGGCTGCTTTCTGTTAACAAATTCCCCAGTCTTGTAAAATATACTGTAGCTTCACAAGCAAACATAGTAAATATCTTATTACTAAACACTAGAATTACCCTCAACTTTAGCCTTTCTTAGATAATTACTGTAAATTAAAATTCTTAGACAATTACTGTAATAATAAACCTACTTTGGTCTGCACAAGGGATTGATGTCACATGAGCAGAAATATGGAGCTTACCACAGATAATCACAAATGTCATAATGCACTCAAGTCGAGGTGTTTTGGATGTCACTGGTAATTGATGTGCCATGGCATGCATTGAAGGACCTAGCTTAGTACATTTCCATGACCTAGAGGTGTTTTGCATTTAAATAAGAATTATATGCTTGACCACACATGCTATATGCATGTTACAGCCACAGATTAGAATATATTGCATAATGTAATATGAGGGTGGGGTCATAGAGACAGAAGAGCTGCAAACATCCTGGATTCCATCATGTATGTGGGAATTAGAAATAGTATGACACTGTTTGGCATTTTAGTTCAGAAAATGTAGTAAAGAGGCTGCTTAACATTATGGACCTCTTGTTAGGAAATGGTCTCTGCCACTTTGCTGAGCCCTAGTGGGTTTAGAAAGGTTCATATTTTAACAATGTTAAAATATTTTCTTTTTAACAGATGTTAAGAGTAACAGGGACTGTGTTCACTCAGGCTGAAAGGTCAGTGCAGGTGTTGAAATTAATTAGTTATTACCTGTGATTAAAGAGATGGGGCTAGAGTTAGTTTTCTGTTCAGGGAGTAGGAACTGGGAGGTGATGGACAAGCTCATGCAAGTTGGAAAGCAGAGTATTTGTAAGCCAGTTATTTGTAATTTTTGGATTACGTTGCTCTAAAAGTGGTGAAGCAGTGGGGAAAACAGGCTTGTAAGGTATTTAGACTACCAGAGTACTGCTCTGTTCTGGTGTCAGAAGAATTAACTTGTTTATTTTCCAAAGTTTTATAATTTGTAAAGTGTCTTGTTTGTGGAAAACCCTGCTCTGAACAAAAGAGAGTGGTAAACCTGCTTGAAATTACAGTGGGTATCACTGTCTCTTCCTTTGCAAAAGTTTTTGTCGCTTCTTCCATGTGAGTGAATTCCCACACTTATGTATACTCTGTGCTTTGTTATGTATCAAATGATGTTACTCTCTAGTGCATATCCATCACTAATAAATGATGATCCTACTCTACCCTGGCTCCCCCCACAGCACATGGAGGCTGCTCACATTTGTCCTGAGCTCTAGTGTCCTACAATACTGCTTAAAAGAAGCTGGTTAACATGAATGTTGGTGGTGGTATTTATTAGAGGAGTTCCATAATTGAAAATCCATACACATCTAGATGGAACTTTATTGTAAAGGGGAATCTATTACTTTACATAGGAAACTACCTAGGGATGTTCTAAGAATTGTTTTTATACTAAGCAGTACAAATAGTTAAGCTAAACAGTTACTACTACTATTAAAAAACACCAAATAACAATACAGCATTCTTTTTCATACTGTAAAGATTGCTTTCACTCTGAAAAAGAGCTATTCCAAATCATTAAACCTCTCATTAACTTCCATTGCTTTAATTCTAGTGCAGTGCTCATTAATTTTGGGGGCTTAACTGGTTAGTGGGGTAGCGCACATGAACATATTCTGATAAACTGACACAGTGATGGAAATGCATTCATTAACGTGTCAATTTGTTAAAACACTGACAGTTAGGAAGGTATTTACATGCAATTATTCCCAAGTTCAAATGTTAATAAGTCTGACCCCAAATATTCTAACATAAGCTTTCTGAATATGTCTGGATTTGTGTCAGTGTATATCACTCTAAATTGTAAAAAAAATTACTTATTTTTCACACCACAGAGAAATATAATGTCAACTAAACCTTTTATATACACCTAGCATGGCAACAGCAAATATCTATGGATTTATGCATATTCCAGACTTGTATTTATAAAATACAACCTACAGTACAAAAGCAAATTTTCTAAGACTCCAGCCATAAGCATACAATTGCAAAGCCAAAACCCATGATAAATAGAACCCTCATGCTTTGTTTTGTAAAGAAAGATGCCCATAATTCCAGGGTACTTGCAGTGGCCAGGGAGAGATTAGTGTGACACAAGTGAGGCCATTGAGTCTTACATAATTTGGAAGTAGTTGTGCAGAAAATCTGTGCTGTTGAGATGTTGTCATGTCGGGTGCTAGCACCAGAAGATGCACTGTAGCAAAATTTAGAACAGCAGGTGGGATAAAGGAATTGGCAACTATACAAAAGTGCATGGAACTAAAGTTCCTTTAGTGAATGGGAAAAAAAATGTATAACCACTATTCCAAAAGTTGAACAACATGAACAGCAACAACTCTGCTTTATCTTTTATGTCATAAAAGTCCCTAAACAGTACCCCAGATGATCATATATATTTTGAAGTACACTTTCTAATGAATGCAAGATGTGTTTCTAGTAACTAGAAACTAGTAACCACCAATCATTTTTACAAAATTTCTGAAAATCTACTAAAAACTTTGCCCTTTGCAGCAACATATCTCCTGTATGTTTGAAATATATATAAATAAAATATGAATGCCACGAGTCTTCTAAAAAATCTGTTATGTAATCTAAAGCCAGTTTTCCCCCCAAGCCTTTGCAGTGGCGTTGTCTCCACCAGCTGAAGAATTGCCACATGTGATGCAGCTCTTAAACCACAACTCCCAGCAAGGCTTGGGTAAAAGAGAGATCAAAGAAGTAATATTCCAGTATGCAAATAAAAGGGTAGGTCACCTTCACCTTTTTTCTGCTTTTTTCATTTTCAAAATATATATCCAGACTGGAATTTCAAATTTCGAATTCAAATTTAAAAAGAGAAGGCCTTAATAGAAAGATGAATAACCAGAGCCAGGCCAAGCCATCTGAGCACCCTAGGCAACCCGGCTGGCCACCCAGGGCTGCTCCTATATGCGCTTCCCCCCCTTCCCGCAGCATCACCAAGCATGCGCACTGTTTCACGCACACATGTTGATGCTGCTTGGGGTTGCTTGGGGCCAGCGCGGTGACTGAGGGTAGCCTAACTGGAGCAGTACTAATGGGGGAGGGGAACGAGGGCCCAGACTAGGGGTGGGCGAAGGAAGAGGTATGTGCCTAGTGCCCCTTCCATGGCTGCACCCTAGGCATGTGCCTCTTTTGCCTACCCCTAGTTCCGGCCCTATGAGTAACTATAGAAATTTGTATCTTCACATTCAGTAATAAGGACTCATTTACAACCACAGAGCACAATTGAGGCTGCGCACAGTTGCCAACTTGCCTCTAATAGTGCTTCTTGCACTTCTGCAAATTTGCACTTGGCACCACTCAGTCCATTCTGCCTCCTCTTTTGAATTGCCCAAAGTGGGCCTATTGAAGCATGGAAGCCACCTGGTGGTGGTGGTATCTCCAGGATTCCCACAATGGCCTGCATCAACTGACACAGCAAAACAAGACTTCTGGAAATAACAGCACCTGAATACTAGAGATTTTCAGGGAATTGAGTCCTATTTACATCAACGTGAATGCACAACTGAGTTGGTTTTACCCCACTCGCCAGATTTATAACTGTACTTTTTGAGTAAATGACCCGTGTGGTGTTTTGGTGACATTTGAAAGCCTAAAAGAAACAGTAATAATTACACACATAAATTAAGAACTATAAATAATAAGAACTAAAGAGAAATGGAAAAGTTGCTAAGGATAGGATATCCTATAGCATACTAAAATGCAATTTTGTGAGTTACCCCTTTAAGCCTGGCCTCCAGCACTACCATTATGTTGGAAAGTAAAATACAAACAGATACATAAATGATCTTTTTAAATGTGTGCAACCTTTTTTGAATCATGTATATTTAATAGCAATACAAAACAACCCTTAAAAACACATATTCTTATTAAATACTTAAGCATTTTTTTGGAATACTTTCTAACTGTGGAAATTTTCAGGATATTTAAAGATTATTTCAATGATATTCAGTAATAGCCTTAAATCAGCTTGTGTGCTGTGTGAAATTTCCATATATCATGTAAATAGCATTTGCATAAATTCTTCATTACAGCAGTTTAATCTCATTATTATAGGTAATCAGATTTCAGCCTTTCATTTTATTCTGATTAATACAGAATATACATCTACATTTTTGCAAATAAACACCCAGTTCTAGAATATGTCTGAATAAATCAAAAAGTAAGAGACTAATGTTTGATGCCTTTTTTATTTCATAAGAAAGTCCATTTTAACTCACGATGGTATTTTTTGTTGTCATTAATGTCCTTTCTTATGCCAAGATGAAAAACTTGTCCCTTCGTTGCCTTAAGGCAAAATCAAACGGTTCTTATTCCATTACATTCTGTTATTAAGATCCTTGCTAAGAAGTCCGTTAAGGGAAGTAACAATGACACCCCCCTGCTTTATGCAAGGCCCCCAGCCATACCTCAATCATATGAACCTGGAATTTCAGCTTGCAATTCCTGTTTAAAAAGAAAATCATTGGAAGATAACTGAGATGAATGGATTTAATCAGCAGAACATATACCATTGTGCTGAAAGTCATGGCGTTAAAGAGTGGTTCGGTACTGCACACCTCAAGGGCCACTTACAGACCAGACTAAAGCTATTCCTGATTGGGTACAGAATGATAAATTACTGGCTTTGTCATATTGACTGGCCCATCTGTGTTTAGGCTGAGATATCAAATATCCCTAAAACATGTCCTGTTAATGACCCCTGAGGACCAGCTCTGAGAGACACTGGTTTAAGCCATTGATTTGAAACTCAGTCCTTAAGGAACTTTAATAAACTATGATTAAAGGATATTCAGGTTCAGCTGAGCTTGATAACAGCCAAGCAATGACGTTTTTCATAGATTTTTAAATAGAAATCTTGTAATGTACATATGTACTGTGATACAGTATATTCTGTAAAAACTGCGGACTGAAACATGTGTTCTTCTACACTCAAAAGTGGTCATTGCATAACATGAGCTAAAATGACACTACATTGCCTGATATCCTTTGCATACTACAGCCATGATCAATTTAGCTAAATACAAAGTAAAACATCCTTATTTTTTATAGAGCAAAACCTGATTTTGTGGCTTTAAATATTTCTTTGCACATATTTTCTTCTACTTTTAGATTTAGGAGTCACAACCATGAAACAATTAACAGTAAATATTAAGTGAAGCAAGTCACAAGTTTAAAAATAATTCCTGCCATTTGCCACACTTGGGCACTTAATGCACTGATGGGTGGAGGGGAGAATTAATTTAGTAATATTACATGGGGCTTGTTTGAATCAATTGCATTTTAAATGAGATGTTACTTTTATAACAATCCTTTCAAAGCTAGGGCTGAGATAAGAACTTTTTTACTTCCTGTTTGAGATATTTCCAGAGGTCCTTTATTAAGGTCTCTATTTCATTTAGCGAGATCATATAGTTCTCAATTGGAGGGCTGTGTCCAGAAACTGAATGTTTTAGGACTATACCACAGGAAAAGGTTCCCACTGAAACCAAGATCTCCAGGTTCGAACATCCATTTCCCTAAACCAGGGATCCCCAACCTTTTTTACCTGTGAGCCACATTCAAATGTAAAAAGAGTTGGGGAGCAACACAAACATGAAAAATGTTTCTGGGAGTGCCAAATAAGGGCTATGATTGGGTATTTGGTAGCCCCTTTATACTAGTAGCCTAAAGGAGGTTCAGTTTGTCAGGACACCTCTTTTTTATGCAACCAAAATGTGCCTCCAAGCCAGCAATCCAAAAATAAGAACCTGCTTTAAAGCCACTGGGAGCAACACCCAAGGGGTTGGTGAGCAACATATTGCACCCAAAGCACTGGTTGGGGATCATTGCCCTAAACAGAAAAAAGCTTTGCAGTTATATATTTTAATGAACTGTAAACCTTTATGTATAGTGGGAAAACCCTAAATGAATATCTAGTGCTTAAATGGATACTGTACAGGCCTATTGAAAAGAGACAGATATATGCACATATCTGAGCAATCCAACACCTTTTTTAGGCATTGAAGCAATAAATATTAGCATGATATGTCTTGTTTGTAAAATACTTTGCAGGGTAAATGATTCAGCATTAAGGAACAGAAAAGTTTTAGCAATTTATGCTCCAGTATCTCTCTCTCATATGCTTCACGTAGGAGAGAAGGGTAAGGAGGAAGTGTAAGAATTGAATGCAGCAAGTTATGGCACATTCTGCTGCAGAAGCAACTGATTGCGTTATATGACTGACACCTAAGGGTATAAGTACCAGATGAGCAGTATATGGAGGATCAAATCAATTCATAAGTTGAATGTGTTTCAAGCACAAATTCTGTCCCCTGCCTTCGGCCATAGCAGCTGCCACACTTGCCCACGTGTGTGATCATTGCTTCATTTCAGCAATATTATAGCCACTGCAGTGAAGAGGACTCACCAATACGGGCGTATATATATTTCACCGACAGCAAAGAAGTATATACCTAAGTGTTCATCAAGGTACTAAGATCAGCAAAATGCAGTAATGACTCTGGCAGGCATTTATTATGATTGATTAAATAACAAACAAGCATCAGATGGCAATGCTATTTTTCCATTTCCCAGTCAGCGTGTATTTTGATCCAATGAAGAGCAGAAATGAAGGGTTTGATATATTACAGTTTTGTACATTGGCTTGCTCCAGTAAAATCCACAGCTTAAAGGTTTGTATTGTAATGATTTTGGATCATTTATTGGGAGCTAGTTTTCATTTGTAATTACATTTCTCCAAAAGATAAAAATGTACAGACTCCTAGGCTAATGGCACATGTAAACTCTCATTTACAACTAGAGTGAGCTCAGATTGATGCAGGATGTGCATATATTGACTTGCATCCAACAATTTTCCTTACACTGTTTACTGAGTGCCTGTTCATTGTGAAAATTGTGTGCAAGTGCCCCTTTTAAAGCAAGGGAACCCTAGATCTATCACCATGTTCAGGGTGATGGCAACTCCACAGTATGTTATGAATATATATGAATGTGAACATGACAAAAACCAGGCCCGGATTTGTGGAGAGGCCACAAAGGCCCGGGCCTAGGGCGGCAGAAGTTTAGGGGCGGCATGCCGCCCCGCCGCAAAAATAAAATTAAATTTGGCTCCCATACGGAGCAGTCGGGACCTCTCCCCACTGCTCCATATGGGCGTTTTAAGGAACGCATGCGCACTGATGGGGTCGCTTTCGCGCATGCGCACGGGGGGGCCGCGCTTTTGCGCATGCGCACGGGGGGCCGCGCTTTTGCGCATGCGCACTGGGGGCGCTTTCGCGCATGCGCATGGGTGGGGAGGGGGCGACCGACAGGGGCGGCCTCGGGGCGCCCAAAACAGAAATCCGGCCCTGACAAAAACATTAGATAGTAAGCTTCACTGAGGCAGGAACTAATGTGAATAATAATGGACAAACTCTACAAGGTGCTTCATAAAGGCTATTAATGATAAAAGCAATATGAATGAAGAATAATATGAACTAAGAATCAACATTTAGTACATTAATCTTAAACATAAAAAGGAAGTAGAAAATGGAATGTGCCTCTCAGAAAATGAGCTACTTATTATAAAGGTATAGCTTTTGGCTACATAAAGAGTTTAACTAAATTAATGTCAGTCACCAAGTAGTTTAAACCAGTGCAGCAAAAAAGTGCAGAAGACAAAATATGATATAATTATATGTAATAAAGTCTAAATAATGAGATGTTAATATTCTTTGGATCCCAGCAGCTCTTCTATTCATTTTGCTCTTTTTTTGCCTTTCAGCCTCTCCATGGGAGATTCCTTTTTTGACATCTTTATATATGATGCTCTCATTTCAAAATTTCAATGAACCGTCAGATGAATACACGCCTGTGATCTCTGTATGTTACAATACTTAAGTCATTTTTTTTAATATATTGTTATTTTTTGTATGATGGGCTATTTCATAAACATACCAGTTGTTTTGCCCCTATTCGCTGTGGTTGATCAAGTTAGGTTATACTAATGAGTGCAACAAAGGAAATAAGATGGCTTCCTTTTTATTCCAAAATGGAAAGTCTAAAATGATTTGATTTTCATTCTGTATAATTTTATGCAAATTAGTTAAAGACTGCAAATACCATTGTTTTTCATTCTCGTTTAACATGTTATGTTTAGATTTTTTTTTCAATGTGAATTTCAATAAAGAACAAAACAGAGAGAATGCCCTAGAAGCTAACTCAAAGGGCCATGGCTGGTGGACCAATAGGAACCCCTTGTATTGTTTCAAATAGCACTTGCAGTGCTGGGGTCCTGAGTTCGATTCCAGCTTGGGCACTACCTGCAAGGAGTTTGTTTGTTCTCCCCGTGTATGTGTATGATAGGTCCTGATCAGACCTTGTCACACACAGACCACACCTTTTTATGTCCTAACCATACCCCTCCCTCTGCTCCTCCATGCATATAAATAAAGAGTACTTCCGAAAAACCTAGGAGCATTCACAGGTCTTGGATTGACTACAACTGGGTCAGAGAGCTATTTAGATGACCTCCACCTTCTAGTGTTGTCACTTGTGGAATCTGATCATTCAAACCACATGTACAGTACTGAAGTGTAAGCAATAATGTTCTTTTATTTTTTTACATATAAAAGTCAGCCTTGTAAGTATAATAACAGGAGATGTTGTCTGACTAAAACTATGTAGTATTAGCCATACCTACAAAGTGCATGAGATCATGGAAAAGTTCAAAATAGCAACAGGATCATTACAAACCATAAAAAGATAGAGACAAAGAATAAAGTGAAAGAGAAGATAAAAGGATAAAAGAAATTATGGAAAAACTGTGTTGGGGGCTTAATAAAATCACTGGAAAAAGAAGGAAGGTATCTAGAGGGTGAGAAAAAAAGCAAAAGGATCAGAGGAAATGGTAAATGGAGAAAAGTAAGACATTACATATTAAATTGAGAGAGACAAAGACCTTATCTGGAGTAGTCTCTTAGTCTCTGAACTCAAGAGTTCAGACTTGATATCAACTCTCTAATTATTTTAAAAAAAGTTAATATATATGATTGAAAAGAAAAACATTTTCATTAACTTTATGTATGTATGCCTTGTTGTTGCTGTACAGATAAATAGTAGGTGTTTGTGGTTCCCTCTGAATCTTCCTGCAAAAAAGAGAGAACAAACCTTCCCAATGCCAAATTGGCACTTGGAATCAGTACAGAAACTTTTGTTACTATTTTGTTAAGTGGGAAATTCTAGGGGCCACAGTTGGCTTTTGAACCCAAATCAGCAGTGGAATATTACTATTGGGAAAAATAAGGCAGGCTGTTTAAAATCAAACCAGCTAATCCCATGTAAGAAGATAGCCAATCAATGTATATATTTTAAATGGAATACACAATAAGAGTAGAGTTGAGACCTGAAATGATCACAGAATATCTGCATTTGACCTTGAAGCAAAGGTTGCTGCAAGCACTTTTAGCTGGGTAAGATAGCGTACGTTGTGATTTATTTTATGCAGATGTATGAACTCTATTCCACCACCCCAAATCAATAAATCTCTCTTCCTACTGATAGTGCCACATAAAATTGAAATCATGTGTCCCTTTGCAGTATGACATTAAGCCCCTGCTCTCTTGGGTGTTCATAAATAAACAGCACCACTTTAACTTGCTCTATGTTGCTTAACAGGCACACATGAATTTTGTATAAATAATTCACATCACTCAAAAGGTGGCGAGCAGAACAAGTCCCTTCAGGTTAACATTATTTAGAGCTATAGAGAAGTTAAGTAAGTGACAGAGCTAAAGTACTGGTCACAGTCCGAAGGGAATTTGGACAGTTTTGCTTTTACTCATAAGATATGTGCATTCATATAGTCAAATGCCACTCAGCAGATTTTTTGGACCATAGGGGAAATACTTTGCTATTGATCTGAGAGTGGATAAGTATTTAAGTATTAGTACAGCTAAGTCTTTCACCTAAGAAACTGTATTTATTATTTAAAGATCAGCAACTGACCAGTCGTCATAAAAAAAGTTGGCATAAATATTTGCCATTTTGCAAATTTTCTCACAGTTTTGTGAATTCTTCTGTGAAGCTTTATGGGAGAGATTCGCTCATCACTACTGATGGCTATTTTAAGAAAATGCCTTTTTCAGTTTGGGCATCCTAATGAAATGTTTCTATGTATTATTTTTCTGGTGGACTTCAGAAACCTGTGCCAAACTTATATTGCCATTTTCAAATTAAGCTGGCATATATTCAACAAACAAATAGCATATATTCAACACATATTCAACAAAAGCTACATTGATTTAAATATCCAGCCACACCGTACAGTGAAAATGTTTTATTTAAATGTAAAGATTATATTTGTTTGTTCAGCACCTGGAACTGTGTTATTTTATGTGAGATTTTTATCCTATAGCCATAGAGAGCCATAATTGTCATATGACCCTTTGTTATCACTACTTTTATGCTAAATCACTGTATTATGAACAGCTTATCTGTTTTGTGCAATGCAACCTAGACCTATTTGAACTTGAATGGGAACTGACCCCCGTGCTACATAGTAGATTTTATATACATAATATTAAAACTTCCTAATCAAACAGTATTATATTGGGGATAATTGTAAAATTAAAGTATATTAGATGTCACCAAGGAGCTCCATAAATAACTGAGTGATTTATCCAGGTCAAGAGTCTTCGAGGTGACTTCTTATATTTTAATACTTCAGTGTCTGGCCAAATATGAGGTATGCCCAAGGCACACAGGGGTGTGCATTGGAAGATGCAGACCTTGAAGGGTTTGACGAGCAAGACCAGCGGGACTGCTCACTCATCAACATTGCACGTTGCATTGCCAAACTAGAGGTAGTCAGGTAGCTGAGGTATGTTCCTAGCCCCCTTTTCTGTTGCGCCCTAGGAACGTGCCTCTTCTGCCTACCCCTAGTTCCCACCTTGCCATATTTTACAGTTTTTTATTTTACAAAGGTTTGAGTAAGTCATGTGACTTCACTAAAAGTTACTAAATACCAATTATAACTAATGACATCACTAAGCACTGTTTTTAAGGATATAATTTCCAGAATATTCATGGGGTTTGTGTATTATATAAATAATACTAATAATATTAACATCCTTTGCTTATATAGTGCTGACATAGTCTTTACACAGGATATATTTCAATTACATCCCTGTGCGAGTGGAGTTTATAATCTGAGGTCCCTATCAGACACGCCATGGTCAATTTAAAAAGGAGAAAATTAACCTTCATGTATATATTTATATACACATATTTTAAATAAGTATTATTGATATTATGCTAATAATAAAAGGCACTCATATCCAGGATATTTTTATCTTTGTACCCCACATCTTTCTTAGTACTTAAGAGAAGAACATTAGTCTATGCATAAATAAATATAAGAACCTCTTAGAGGAGGGCAAAAACACAAGCTTTCAAATGTGTTCTTCAATAAACATTTGGCACTTACATGGTCTTAAAAGAGTAAGGTAAGGCAGTAAATCTTTCAGCAGACAGTTTGTTAAAATAGAGGGAGCATTTATGTTTTCACTGGTGCTCTGTCAGATGTGATGTGACAAAGGGAAAGAGTCTGCTTGGAAGTATGTTTCTTTGTGTGATGGAAGTGGTAGGCACCTACTAGTCTCACATCATCAAAGCAACAGACACATATCTATAATTTATATCTTGCTTTAAGCTTTTGCTGATTCGATGTGGCTTTTTCAGACAACGCAAGCGGCTAAAAACTCCCTCTGTCAATCATCTGGGCATGCTCAAACCATGGACCATTAGTGGGAGAGACAGCAAAGTTTCTTTCATGACGCTTTTATATGTAGCGTGTTGGCAGTAAAACAGAGAAGAATTGACTTGATCAATGCATTAGTCTAATCACAGGGTTCCTGCCCTTAATTTCTTTTGTCGGTAATTTCCATACTGAAGCAGCACTGAGGATAGTTGTAAAGACACACTTAGAGCTCTGCATGATATATTCAGTCACCTGTAAAAATGGCATGGATTCAGCAATGTAAAAATGAGAGGTAAAGGTAGGGGGCCCAACAGCATTCTCATTGAGGCATTTTTCCTGTTGTGTGAATTAAAGAATTAATTTGCCTTCGCTGAAAATAGGGTATTTTAATCATTTATACATTATGTTTTTCTATGAAAAGTCATATCTCTTTCAAGCATATACAGTAAGTTCAGAAACAACAAAAGAAAATTTATCACCTCATTTGTAAATGCTACTTTGAAAATATATCTTATGCAAATACGCTTTCATATTTTTTACCTGTCTCTCTTCTCTGTCATTTGCTTTGGGATATTTCTGTCTTCTCAGAATAGTTTGTATGATTTCACCTTGGGCATAGGTGCTAGTAAACACACAGGCATGTAGAATTGTAACCACTTTAGCCATAAGATGAATAGATTTTCATCTGTCCAGAGAAACCAGGGCCCAATCAGCATATGTGAAGTCATCAGAAGTAAACTGCTTGGCAACTAGAATCTTTCATATACTTGCTGGCAATAAAACATAAGATATGGATGAAACACTTACTACTCTGCCCCACACAAGCAATACTCTAGGATAGACACAATTCTAATAAATACACTAGCAACACCCATCCTAAAAGAAGCACATATTAATCCATGTGTATGGTCTGACCACGACCCGGTAGCTATTTCCCTAAAATTAACGGACATCCCCACAAAAAACACACGATGGCGCCTCATTGAAAGCCTCCTTAGCGATCCACAATTAATCATAGACTCCAAAAACATCCTTAACAACTATTTTAGGGAACACACTACCCCAGATACAACACCAGGGGCCTGATTCACTAAAGTTTATCGCACGCTTTTTTGCGGTAAAAAAGACGCGACAATTAGCGCGCGATTCACTACAGCATTACCGCATGCGATAAGTCGCATTTTCGCATGCAGTATTTCTCGCGCTAGTTTTACCGCATACGTTCATTTCCGTGCTGAAAAGAATATGATCGCATGATTCACTATAACTTTTGCGCGCTAAATATCGCATTCGGCTATGCGAAAATTAACACCTACTACAGGCAGGCGAAAAATTATACAAAAGTACAGTAAATTATTTTTTGCAATAAAATATGGACTTACAGTGTTATTTATTCAAGTATGTGTTTCCCCTAGAGTGACGCAGCTGCCAGTTTGCAGGGAAATGGTCATTTTTAATACAGTAATTTTCTGCAAGTATTGGCGTGTATGGCTAACATGGCATGCGTTCATTTGGACGACTATTTATATTTGGCTACAAGTGATGAAATGTTTCGCCAGGCATGGATTCGCAGCGAATTTTTGGACGTGCGTTGAATTTTTTTGCGGCGGATTTTTTCATGCGTTTCGCAAAACAATCCGCCAATGGCAAAACGCCTGAAAAATTTGCCACGCAAAAATTCACCGCACATACAAAAATTTATACAAACGTCAAAAAATAATAGTCACAGCAACAATTTTTTTGCCCGCACAACATTTTTGCCATTTCGTGGATCTTTCGAAAGATAACCAGAACACATTTGCTCATCACTAGTGGCTACTATTTATAAGCATCTACTATTTATATGATACCATTTATATGCTACCATTTATATGTGGCTAATATTTATATACACCATTTATATGCGGCGACAATTTTTATACACTATTTCTAAGCTACCATTCATATGCGGTGACTATTTGTGGGCGTAATTTAGCACATGTTCCAGCAAATACCGCATTGAAATAGTCTTCGCGAGTTAAATAACGCATGCAATATCGCGCGTAAAAAAGCGCGAGTATGCTTATAGTGAATCGTGCGAAAAATCGCCAAAATTAAGACGCGGTAAAATTTTTAACGCACGCTATAAATAGCGCACGTTAAATCGCACTTTAGTGAATCAGGCCCCAGATATCATGTGGGCAGCTCACAAGGCAACTATAAGAGGCCACTTTATCCAACAAGCACGAGAGACACAAAACACTAAAAACACAAAAAACTAGAAAAATCCCTACAAATACTGGAAAAACAAAAGCAAACAAAATATTCCCACCATACAACTAAACGAATTAAAGCAATCAAACAAGAACTAGATACACTACAGAAACACAAGGTAGACAAAGCAATAAGATGGATAAACTTTAAATACTACAAATATTGCAACTAACCAGACAGATTTCTCACAAACTTACTAAAAGATAAAACTCAGATTAATCAAATACCACAAATCAAGACAACCCAGGGAGACATCACCTCCAACCCAGAAAAAATACGAGACACATTCTTAGATTTTTACAGAAAGCTATACACCCAATCCCATAAGCCCTCCAAAAAAACAATAGACAAATTCCTTACACAACACCCACTCCCAGCACTAACAAAAGCAGAAATAGACAGACTTCACACTAGAAGACACAGGCGAAGCCATCAAGACCCTTAAATCAGGAAAGGCCCCAGGACTGGACGGCCTATCAGCTGGATACCCAAACTAACTCCTTTATAGGCCGAAATGGAATCTGCCCTTATATACCCAACCTCATTAACAAGACTAATCTGGAACCCACCCCAAGACTCCAAACTACACAAAGACTTGTCGCCAATAACGTGTCAAATACTACAATTATGGGGTACACTTAGATACAAATATAGACTGGCATCAAACCCCTCGAGACTGACCCCGATATGGGGAAATAACCTCTTCATACCAGGATACAATAACAACCTATTCCAGTGGTGGATACAACAAGGAATAACATATGTACATCAACTCACAGATGGAGCAAAACCACTACAACCAACCCAAATAATACAAAAATATAAGGTACCAACAACCGAACATTATCGGACAATACAAATAACTCATTTTGCACAGCAACTTTGGGGAAAAATGCAAAACACACAGATGGAAACTATTTGCGAGAACTCACCAATGGGCCGGAAAACGCTCTCTATGCTATACTACCAACTAAACCATATGCATACAAACAATAAACTACAACACATGAAGGATTGGGAACATGACCTAGGAACTGAACTGCCCCAAGAAACATGGCTCAAAAACTACCAAAACATCTTTAAAGGGAGCTATAATGTAACAATAATGGAAACCTAACTTAAACTATTCCATAGGACGTACTATGTGCCTGAAAGACTCTCTCGAATCTACCCAACATCCTCGCCACTCTGCTTCAGGAAATGTGCCGCACGAGGTACCATGTGGACATATGGTGGACCTGCCCAATGGTCCAAGAACTTTAGACAAAAGTAGCTGTTATTCTCTCTAAACTGTTCCACACGGACATCTCCCCATGCCCCAAGGTAATGCTCTTAGGACACAAACTACAAAACCTCAATAACCCGGCTCAACACCTTACACAGCACATATGCATGGCAGCAAGGATCCACATTGCAGCCCAATGGAAATCAAACTTATTATATATCGAAACGGTCCTGGAAAAAACGAAATACACACAAACGAAATCCTCAAATACCAACTGGAAAATGAAACAGAGCTATATCTGCAGATATGGGACACCTGGATACTAAATAAAGATAATCTCTCTAGATCACAAAGCCATGGTTAGGGACCCCTCCTCTAACCTGATAAAAAACAATAGATAACTGAGGGAGAACCTGAACTGTGAACAATGAACATCTCACACTAACATTGAAACCTAGAGCGCAAAAAGTTATACTGGTTCCTATTCTCTTTCCCCCCTACCCCCCCCTTCCCTTCCCCTTTTCTTTTTCCTTTTTCCCTCCTCTCACCCTTTTCCCCTTCCTTTTTCACTTTGCATGTAATATGTAACAGACTGAATGTAAATGATTATCCAAGCTTGACAACATGTCTAATAAATAATATGCTACGTTTGTAAAATATGTAAAAAATCAATAAAAATAAAAGTATATAAAAAAAATGAGTAGCTTACCCCAACCTGGCTTGGTATTCCATACGTGGTATTCCATGCAGCTTCCACCTATTAAGTGCAATGCTTGATGCCACATTTCTTGCTTTGTTGACTGATACTGCACAACTGTTGCTGATCTTGCCCAACACCACATCTTGTGCCTCATACACCTTTCTCCTTTCAGGATCTCTTGGCAGTTTTCCTACATCTCCAACGCATCTAGGGCATCTCACATATACATCCATTTCACTAGGCCTGGCTCTTAAGGTTCAGTCAGTAGTACTCTTCAAATTTCCTCCTCCATATCAAACTATTTAACGTACACTTTTTTCTGCATTTATATTGTAGCCCTGTGAGTATCACAAAGATACCTAACACTGAACATTTTCAAGACAAATCACATATTAATATAACCACTAACCAATAATGCCAGCTGAAAAGGCACTTGTCAAATCCAACCCACTTCACATGAATCTTTCAGACTGGTTAAGTGTTCTTCATGTAATAATGTAACTTGTAGTTACCTTTAGACAGACTGAATGTAACTGATCTTACCCCATATTATTTAACTGAACTTGGTCTGTGTTTTTATCCAATCTTAAAAAGAAAAACAAAAAACAGGAAGTGTGAACAAGAGGCATTAGGGACCAATGATTTATTTTTTCACTTACAAAATACATTGCAGACATTAACAATTACTATTCATGGGTCCATATACCTAGTACATGATCACATGTTAGTCAGTTCTACTGTTTTAATATAGCTAATAGTTTAGCATAAGGAATCTATTTTAAACATAACCTTCCTGGTGTAAAGGTATCCATTACATATATGAATATGTAGTGTCTATATTTCCTTGAAAACTAGTAAAAATAAACAGAAATGAAAAGCTAAAATTGCTGCAGTGTTGTCTTTATTTGAAGGTAAAATACACCTACTTTTTTTAAGCTTATTCTGTTGGGATTGTGTAGAAAAGGTGAATATACACTATCTGAACTTCCAAAAATAAATATGGATCTATTTTATTAACACAGACATAGCTGATTCCATAGGTTGAAAGGAAACCATTATGGTCTGTCTGTGCTGCAGGGACAAGCTCCCCACTATGACCTTGACAGAGTAATCCTCCCTCACCTTTCTCCATTGTGAAGAGATGGACTCTGGGACTTAAAAATCTCTTTACTTTCCAGAGAATCCACCCACTATAAAAAGCAGAGGGACATCAAGCCCCAGAGTTCATCACTTCACAAAAGAACAAGGTAAGGGAAGGGTTACATTTCACTGTGCCTCTAGGTGATGATGGGAAATCATTAGAACATCCTTTTGTTGCTTTCTTTCAATCTGTTGAATAAGGTATGTTAATAAAAACATTTAAATTTATTTTTCGAAGTCCAACTGAATGTGCTCCTGTCAAAACCACGTTTTACCGTATTGTAGAACAACATTTTGGTATTACTGATCTTTCAATTCTAGGCAAAATTTAATTTACTGCAATTTACCTAAACTGCAATGTACAAATGCCAATGCTTCTAGTTTATTGTTTTTTTTTCTCATTAATAGTTATCTAGTATGGTTACCATTAACTAAATAAAGAGCCTTTGACCATTTTATATGACATTTACTTGTACTGGCAATCCTGTGGTTAAGTTAGGGCAGTTCAGGGGGATGCTCCTAAATGTGGCCCAAGTTACTGCCTGCTCTGCCATGTATTTTAAGAAGGGGTAAGCTAAATCCACATAGGAATACTGTGGTACATGGCTTTTGAATGGCTGCATATGAATATGCTATAAATAAAATCAAGTATTGTTTTTTTTTATACTGTCTTGTACAAGTTTTTTAAACCTAAAATAATATTTACCTATAATCTTTATCATATTTTAAAATTTGCCATATTTCTACAAATGTATAATTTAGGAATATAGGAAAATTATTAACTATTGTTAAAAAAGCTTCTAAACCTCCAAATAAAATAAACTCGAGAGAAAAAGGCAAAGTGACATCATTGTTCACCCAATAAATAACAAAAACTCAACAACACATAATTAAGCACCAAACGAAGATTTATTATAATGTTGTCTTTACTAATTCATCACAACTTTATGTTACAGCAAAAAAAAGTTATTAGTTCTGGTGATTTTTTTTAATAAAATGGAGCACAAGTATAATGCATTATCTATTCAGATTCAGTTTCTCTGGGAATGCACATTTGCATAAGCCCACCTATGCTGACATTAAATATAGAAGCACATTTTAAATATTTTTTAAAGTAGGAATATACTTCATTAATTAGTAGGATTGAGCCTTTTTGAGAACCCCTTAGGGTAATGCCAAGCGGAGCAATTCCAGATGTGTTGTGTAGTCACCTGGGCGGCAAAATACTCCACCGGGTGGGCAATACCAGATCACTCCCATTAATTTGAAATGATATTGCTTTGTTTCGCAGGTGTCAAGCAATTGTTGCTCAAAAACATGGCTGACAAAACACCCAGAATTGTTACAAATGCCATTTCACAGTGTAAGTTTGTGTCCAGCAACTGCTGATTTTTGAGGTCCGGAAATCATTGACAAGGTCATTTTATAATAATTTATCTACTAGTCATACAACAGAATGTTGTCTAATAATTTGCAGCCCTATTTGTCTATGCATACAAGGAATCACACTTGCTGCTGTGTGGAATCACCATCTAACTTGATGAGGTCAAATTTTAGAGCTTGCAATGTAGTACTGTGTCTCTTCCAGTCTCCCAAACATGAAGGTAAATGCGTTGTACTTTATGTTTAAAAAAGACAATTGTCCATTATGTTCAACCCTTCTGTGTATATGCCAGATAGTACCAAAAGCAATTCTACAACAAAACCCTTTATGTCCCTCTTAAATATAGTAATGAAATCTGATTTCACAGAATCACCAGTCAGGGCATACAGCAGTCTCATTGCCCTAACGGTAAAGGACTATTAGGGCTCTGGCACACGAGGAGATTAGTCGCCCGTGACAAATCTCCCTGTTCGCGGGCGACTAATCTCCCCGAGTTGCTATCAGTTGCCATCCCATCTGCGAAAATGTAAGTCGCCGGTGGGATGGCACACACGGTGGCACGATTTTGCCGAAAATGGCTTGCAAGGCAACTTTGCCGATTTGCCGAAATCACCTGCGCAGCGTGTGCCATCCCACCGGTGACTTACATTTTCGCTGGTGGGATGGCAATTCGGGGAGATTAGTCGCCCGCCAACAGGGAAATTTGTTGCGGGCGACTAATCTCCCCGTGTGCCAGAGCCCTTAGGATTGTTACAAAATGTTCTTTGTCCTTTGTTAATTTGTGTGACAAAAAAACCTCCTAGACAATTGTCTATAATGTCTTTAACAAACCCAACTTCGATAAGCTCTTTTCATAAATTAATTGTGTGCAAAACAGGTAAACTTTTTGAAATAAATACTTTGGAAGAACTTTCCTTTGGCTTAGATACTAGATTCTTCAATTTACACCTACACACTTCCTGTTTTATGCAGTTGAGTCAAAATAAAAGTTTCTGTATGCAGATTCCATCCTACAGCCCTCCTGACTTGGATGGATTCTGTTCCCAAGCTTTGGTCACTACTACTCTGGCCCTAAGGCCAGAGCCACCTGTTTGGCTGTAAGAGCAGTTCTTTGTTTTTCTATGCTGGTGAGCCATATCTCTACACTGATAACTCCTATAGGTTTTAATGTAAACGTCTATAAAAACCCTTTGTTCCAAGTTCTGATTCTTGAAAGTGCAGAATCCATAGAGCTCATATCAAATAAACTTCGTATTACTCCTCAAGTGGTCTCCCGTAACTGAAGTTCCCCAACACAGTGTAGGTGGGGTTTTGGCAGATTGGGGTTGATAGTATATTCACTAAGGTTCTCCCACTACCTTTGTTGTTAGTGCCAACATGACTCAGGGGACAGATACATGACAGATACATTATTTTTTTTTATGGACACTAAAATTTAGTGTCCATAAAATTGAAGATCATATATCCATTACATTATTTTATTTCATTAAGCAGTTTATCCATAGCAGTGCACTTTCCATTGTGTTGTAAGGTACATAACTCAAAAATCCATTTTGTTTCCTCCCTAGAGACTCATTTAACAATGTCTCAGATGTGTATTTACTTTGCATATTCCTGTAAACATCATTTTTGATGGATCTTTATTGTGACATACGGCAACATATTCATGTAGGAGGCTTAAGGTAGTCAGTTGCTTGGTTGATCCTTGCTTATATTCTCATTGGACATATCAAGCAAGATCTAGATTGTCATCTGCGGTGTTGAGGCCTCTGTTTCTCATTTCACCATACAGAGGTATCAAAAGAGGTAATCAAAAACCCGAATAAAGCCTGCAAGTTCGTAAAGTCAATGGGAGTGGTATTTTCAAAATTCAAGCTATATTTTAGTTTGGGATTTTGAGAATAATTCAAATATATCAGACACATTGTAAATGAATGGTGGAATGTGATTTCACCGTTTAAGTAATGTATTTATGTGATCACATTCGAAATTTTAAGATATTATGAATTTAACTTGGGAACTTTAATACTGATTCTCAGCTGCATTAGTGAGATTCCCCTAATTCAATCATTTTTTTATAAGCCATTACACTGGCTCCTATATGCCATGAAAACACAACCATGCACACAGCTTTTCTATCACAAAGCTGTAGCCTTCCAAGCAATTTTGCTCCAAGGACTGAGACCAGACGTTGATAATCCACAAAGGGGAAATTAGATGGTGTTTGATCCTTTCCCAACAGGCAGATATTGACTGGAGTCCACCTCCAGAAGCTAAAACTAACCAACAAGTCCAGAGAAGGGCAACTAAGCTGGTAAAGGGTATGGAAAGTCTCAGTTATGAAGAAAGACTGGCCAAGTTAGGGTTGTTCACACTGGGGTGATATAATCATTATGTATAAATATATAAGGGGATCATATAATAATATCTCTAATGCTATACTGTATTTAACAGTAGGTCCTTCCAACTGACACAGGGGCACCCATCCCAATTAGAAGAAAGGAGGTTCCTTCTAAATATTCGGAAAGGATTTTTTACTGTGAGAGCTGTGAAGTTGCGGAATTCCCTCCCTGAATCAGTTGTACTGTCTTATACATTAGATAGCTTCAAAAGGGGTTGGATGGTTTTTTAGCAAGTAAAGACATACAGAGTTATGGGCGATAGCTCTTAGAACAAGTTGATGCAGGGACTGGTCTGATTGGAGTCAGGAAGGAATTTGCCCCTCTGCGGCAAATTAAGGATGAACTGGATGGACATGTGTCTTTTTTCAACCTTACCTACTATGTTACCATGTTAAAAAGTGATGGAGGCATAATGGAGCGATTACAAAATATAAGTGTTTTAACAGGGGTGATTCTAAGTTTCCCTTAAGGCATACACACATCCAGAGCTGAAGCTGTAACAGCAACATTGGGAAAGAAAGTTGAGGGTCAATATCAAGGGGTATGTGTATCCTCTGCCTAGTTTAAAGCAAAGTAATAGGCAGTGCTGGGTGGAAAGTACTAGTGATGGGCGAAATGTTTCGCCAGGCATGGATTTGTGGCGAATTTCCGCGTTTCGCCATTGGCAAAAAAAAAAAAAGAATAGCCGCACAACGAATAATAGCCACGGACGACAATAGAATAGCCATGCAAAAAAATAATAGCCGCACCACAAAATAATAGCCGCGGGCGACAAAATAATAGCCGCAGGCGACAAAAGAATTTTTTTTGCCGCACAACATTTTCGCCGTTTCGCTAATTTTTCACCGTTTCACGGATCTTTTGAAAGATTCGCTCATCACTAGAAAGTACCTTTTATTGTCATCAGTACATTTAATGAAAATAGGACAAAGGGATAATCAGACCAATAAAAGAAAATTCTGCTCTGCTGCATGACCCATAAACAGCTGCTACTGGGGGCATAAATCATTCCCTGCCTTCAGACTCTTGTCTCCTCTGCAGTGAACATATTGGTGTGTAACAGAGCAGCCTCATTCAGTGGTCGCCTCACTATACATCCCCCATGTTCAATGCATGATATATGATGAACATGACAGATATTCACTCAGCTAATACATGGAAATGATGGCACTGAGCAATTCAGATTGCCAGCATATTTTGTCACACAATACATAAAAAACAGAAGAAAAGTCCCATGCAGAGTGACCCTTCAAAAATGCCCAAAGGGCTTGAAGTGCAAAAGTAATTGTTATCACACTAAGAAACCATGTATTGAGGCTCATCTATTAGGGCATATCCTATGTACATCCTTTTATCCAACTTCTTTATACTTAAATCCCAGGTGTTATTTTGTGCTACTTTTTATGCTTTTTATAAAAGTATTTTTCATAATGTACCTAACTGCCAGTTTTCCTTGGAATAAGACTTTGAAAAAAACTCTTTTCATGACCAATTCCCACACAGTAAGTCCTACCCTTTTATTAAAATATGGAATCTCTAACTCTGGCACTTGTACAACTGTTATATGCAACTCCATTGCACTGCTACCTAAAACAGCAGACCATACCTTGGGTGGCAGTGGGAAAAAAAAAAAAAAACACCCTGTATGGCAGAAAGCACAAGAGCACTCTCTGCAACTATGATTTGGCCCCTACTCACCTTTGACAGAGTGCATAAAAGATAAGTCTGGATGGGAGTGAAGGGGATCTGGAAGACTGCCTCATGAGGAAAGGGCTGCAGAAATGTCTCTAACTTCTGGGCATCTTGCATCTTGGCTGCCAGTCTCTGCATGGTGTTGGAGCTCTAAGCACCTTCTAAGACATTATCTCCATATACTTAACCATGCTAGTTGGAATAGAGACAATGAATTATACTTCATGACATCTCAAGTTGCCTAAAGCCTGATCTAGCTATTAATGGAAATCACACTGACCAGATAATTGGTCAGTATTGCAATTAGGCCAAGTATGTGAATGGCCAAATTTCAGTGACCTCATGGATTGCCATACAGGGCCATTTACAAAATATTTGTGGTTGTTTGAAGACAATTGCATATTACTTTTTCAAATAAAAACTAACAGTACAGGTATCAGACCCCTTATCCAGAAAACCATTATCCAGAAAGTTCCGAATTATGGAAAGGCCATCTCCCATAGACTCTACTTTAATCAAATAATTCACATTTTTAAAAATGGTTTTATTTTTCTCTGTACCTTGTACTTGATCCCAGCTAAGGTATAATATATCCTTATTGGAGCCAAAACAATCCTATTGGGTTAAATTAATGTTTAAATAATTTTTTTAAGGTAGGAGATCCAAATTATGGAGAGACCCCTTATCCGGAAAACCCCAGGTCCCAAGCATTCTGGATAACGGGTCCCATACCTGTACTGCAATTCTGCACAGCACAATAATTATATCGAATATTCTGCTTATATTCTAATAATTATATAATTATAAGTGAAACAGTAGCAATAGGTTCTGACCACTAATACAATTCCTTGCTATCAGTACTTTTGCCAAGAAAATAATAAACAACAAGAGTTAAGAAATCAGCAGATTTGAATTTAAAACATTATACATAAACCTTTAAAATGCTTATTTATTTTCCCTCATTCTTATCTAAGAACAGGACTATTGCACTGCTCTCTCTTTCTGCTTCACTGGACTAATTGAATATCTAAACAAACTAATTAATCACTGGTATTCTTAAAAGATGGACAGGTCTGGAGAGGTGATGTTTATCAAAATTTTCAATGTGTTTTTTTTATTATTTTTTGTTAATCCCTGCAGCAATATATTTGCTGAATATGCACATTTCCTCCCCTGAAATTTCCTAGCTATGGCCAAGGTTAACTGTATACAGCCTCATTCAGTATTTATGATTTTGCATACAGGAGAAGGTTTTTTTTTTTCAGAGTCAGAGAATCCGGGAGCATTAATCAAAAATAATGAATAAAATGATCCGTCTGACAATTCTCATAGCCGCCTAGGTTTCAGGAGAATAACGAACTAACTTTATTAATCAACAGTTCCTGATTAATTGTTACAAAGTGTCATCCATAAATTTTTCTCCATTTTAATAATACTGGCTGAACACTAACAATATCCCTAGTGATTTCAGATTTATTGAGACCTTGGCATGCTGAGAAAGGGTGGCAACTCTACCAATAAGATTATGCTAGATGGCAAGTCTTCAAAGCTGACTTATGCTGTTATATCCCCCCTTCCCACTTACCATAGCACCCCCTCTTTTCCTTCTTGCAGTATGAGCCCACCTCTTGATTCAGGCTCAGCATATGACAACCTCTCCCACCTCTGAGACACTGTATCAAGCTCATCCCTTCTTTGACTCCCCAGGTTCGCTTTTATGAATGATATGGTGTATCGCCACTACAACCCATTAAAGATGACAGTTTCACTTTTCTCCCCTAATTACTCGTTCCTGCCTATTTGGCATTTTCTTAGAAAAATTTGTTGAATAATGACCAGCATTAAAATGGAGGCTCTTAAGAATTTATATGCAGAGCTTAATTTATCATGTACTTGCCTTATCTCGCAGCAGAATTTATTTCCAAGTCTCTCCGTCTATGACAGCGTAGTCATTTTCTTAAGGGCACAGTATGTAACAGTAACGTATTCTGAAAATGCAACACCATTTAATCAGGAGTTGATACAGATTTTTGCATGAACTGTATTTGCTTACTGCGACTGCAGACATGACATAAGCCAATTAGTGCTAATTGTTTAACTCTGCTGCCTTGATGAGAAAGACCATCAAGAACTTTTGTACTTTGCATTGTTGCTTTTCAGTTGATGTTTTTTTTCAGTATGATTCTCATTAAGGTAACATTTTTCAAGTCAATTTTGTAATTAATTAAGGCCCCATTCATCTCATAAACTGACAAATGGGTGTTTACAACATACTGAGAGATGTCACCTGCACCTACTTCATATGAAGGTGTTAGTTAGTTGTGTGAACTGCAACAAGGTATCACATGCCTTATGTCTAATATAAGGACACAGGTTCTAGCCAGCTGAAATAGCTGCTACCTAGCTTCATAAATAACATAAGCGTAAGGGTGCAGTAGCTTTTTAGTTAAATAAACAGATATCTACTAAAAACAGCAAACACAGTTAGGCTAATGACACTAAGGAAATTTGTCAGCATTTGGTAACCATGGATTTTCTCTGGGATAGCAGCAATGACAAAACTTGTAGAAATGTCTATAGTCGATTGCATTGTATACTAATTGCTAGTGTGGTATTACTATTAGAAGACTACCAAATATGGCAACAGGTTAATTAAATGGATGATGAGTTAGACAAGGTCCAGCATGAGCACGGTTGGAAGCTGTACCAGAAATTTCCCTAGGGAATAACATATTTAAAGAGATTATACTATATATTTAGTGTACATAGTAGGGTGTTAGTTGGCATAGCTGGCATTTTCATTTATCTACATGATTATGTTGCTATTTGAAGCTAAACTAATGCTTCCCTATTTGGGGACCACTGTCCCTATACTAATTCTTATGGGAGAATTTTTAGGAATCATATCCTCTAGCAGGACTGAGGAGAAACCTACTGGACCTGTCTTTTATATTTGGGGACAGGGAGAATCATAACAATTAGGCACATATATCTGACAATCATAACCAGTTCATGAACTTTCTATCAAAGAAATTCCAAGAGGGACCTGTCCTAAATCAAACAATATAAAGATGTATTGCTACAGCAAAAGCTTAGATAGGAGAATATTCAAAGGGAATTGCTATTAAAGTGTAAAAAGAATCTGCTTCTCTTCATACCTCCCTTTCTATGAATGTCAACCATATGGGAAGAAAATAGGTTAGAGAAGCCATATTAACAAATCTTTATAATATCTTAACAGAGATTTTCTTGGACCACTTGCCAGTGGACACAGAGCAGAGAATCTCATAGGTTGTAACGTCCAATTGTCTGTTAGTCTACCATCCAGAGGCAGCAGACATTCAATGATACAGATGAAGGTTCATGTGTCCTGGAGATGGGCACAACAATTGCAGAGTAAAACTGGACAGTATCGTATGGCAACAATATATTTATATGGTATATTGTGTTGCTTAATTTCTTTATCTCAGTGTTACATTACTTGTGAAAAGCTTTCTTATCATTATAAATAAGCAAACAAAATGGCAAATAAAATATATTTAAAAGCAGCTGTGCGAAAATATATTTGTCTCCATTTTATTTGCAGTACTTCTATTTTTTTTCTATTTCATGAAAATACCCGCTTTGAATCATTTCAATAATTAGCAATCCACATATGTAGCCGCAGCATGGACTGTGGATCATAATGGTCTTTTAGAAAGAAGTGTTTTTGTCATCAATAAAAACACCTCTTGCTGTAATAAATCCTCCAATGAACACATTTTTAACTCAGTGCCTAGCTTAAGGGAGAACACCTTCAATCTTTACAGTTTTCACCAGGAGTCCTATTATTTAGTCTCTGAGTGTACCTAAGGGTACGTTTTTACATGTTTGTTTTATGGCCATAGCACCATCCATACATTATCTCCTTTACTTGGTTTTTAAATGCTAAATTTACAGTCACTTATCCTGAATTTCTTATCACCCAGTGTCTAAGGGAATTATAGTACCTGATATGGCTACAAGAAATAAAAGATTCTTGTGCAAAAACAAGAACTATGGACATATCTTAGGGTAAGCAGAAAAAGCAGATTTAAATGCTCCTTTGAGACTTCTATAAAGAATAAGAATAAGGCACGAGTTTTGGTTGTGCCCTGGGTTCCATCTGTGGAGGTAATGCAACTTTTAAATCTGTATTTCCAATGCTTTCAAACATCTTTATGACAAAACACAGACAAAAACCCAGAGGTAACAGGTAACCAAGCATATGATTTAAGAGGTGAAAATGTGAGCACATTTCCTCCAGCTGCCCTATTTCAGCCAATGATAAGCTAAAGGTAGAGAGAAGTACAGTTAAATAATAGCATTGTGGCTTAGTGGGTAGCATTTCTGCCTTTTAGCTCTGGGGTCTTGAGTAGTGATAGGTGAAATAATTTGGCATTTCGCCATTGGTGGATTATTTCGCGAAACGGGTGACAACATTTGCTGTGTAAAAATTAGGCACAAAATTTTCGCCTGCATCAAAAAAAATTGTTGCAAAACTTTTTTTTTTAACGTGTGCCATTTTCGCTATTTTGCTGATTTTTTGCCTTTTGGTGAAGCAAAACGGGATAGATTCACTAATCACTAGTCCTGAGTTTGATTCCAGCTTGGGCACTATCAGCAAGTAGTTTGTATGTTCTTCCTGTATCTGAGCGGATTTTCCTCTGGGTATTCTGGTTTCCCTTCCACACTCTAAAAACATGCAGCCAGGTTGATTAGCTCCTGGTTAAACTGACCATAATGTGTGTTTGAATGTGACCTTAGAATGTAAGCTTTTCTGGGGCAGGGACTGATTTGAATGATGTACTGTATAAACTCTATAAAGCCCCATAAAAATGTGTCAACGCCATTGGGGGGATTTCTTAAAGCAGTCATTTATCAAAAGATGTGAACTGTAAAAGCACAAATAAAAAAAAGTTGGCGAAAAAACCCTGAAGATCTCTAAAACCGCAATGCAAAGAAAGATTTTTCAGGGACATCTGCCATTGACATCAAATGGGAAAATCTCAAACCACTGCATCACTCACGCTGGCATCACTTACCCCTGCCATAGAGAATATTTTAAAGTGTTACTGAGATGTAACTATAAAAAAAAAGCAGAAACATGTCAGTATCACTTACGTTGCTTATAGGAACTATTAAATACAATGTTACTTTCACTTACTGTAGGGGAAATATAGCCACATTAGCTAAATGATAATCTAGAATAAGGGATGGGAAAGCCTTGGCACTCCAACTGTTGCAGAACTACATCCCCAGGTGGCCGCTTCTAAGGGTTGTAGTGCAGTAGTTGAAATGACACCAGCAGTCTTTTCCTGCAAAGAATACTGATGGATTCTGGCAAGCCAACATGAAGCAGAGACTTCTCTGTTCTTGAATATGCAAGAGAATGAGTTAGTAGGGTTATTAGTTGGCCCATTGACAGCATTATATACATGTTGATTTGTAGAACTTTCTGCCATTATTAAGCTGCATGTTGGAACTATACAAATCTAGTGAGGTTTCCATGTCATTAATTTGCTGGGTTTTTCACACATATATCATGAAATGGATATCAGACATCATGAATAACCATGGTTACATACTGCAAGAAGAATAGACTTAATCAATGACACACCAGACGTGACAGGAGAAAAATTAGCGTGCCTGGTGCCAATTTTTCTTTCTTTCCAATCCATTTTGCTCTTCTAGTCTACACTACTATCAATTAAAGTTTGATGCCCATGTAGGAAAAAGAAGAATAAAATACATTTGCAGGGATGCAAAGGACTAAAAAATACTAAAGCCCTAGCAACATACCATACCTTTCACTTACTAAACTGTCGTACTATGTCATAATTCATATATAAACAAAGAGAGTGTCTCCTATTCATCCCAACAAAATGATGGCATGTGTGACTAAAAGAATCAGCGTCGATCAAGTTCACATTTGATGATTTGAGCGGAGAATATTAGCAACTCTAAACAATAGAGTATTGAGAGTGTCATGCCTGCTGTGTGTTTTAATCACTGTCATTATTAATTTGAGGAAATCCATTCAAATTGGAGTAAATGAGCATAGCTGCGTATCATTAACTACTTTCACAAATGCGTTGTTTTATGTAATTGTGCTATTGAGAAAACGCTTTAAAGGATCTATTTATTTTCAAAGTCAATATTTTTGTCACAGTATTCTGAATGCTTCAGCCTTGTGCAACTCTTTATGTGATTAGGCAGATATTTGGATTCCATTTCATCCACAAAAAGGTAGAGATAAGCATAGCACCTTTTAACCTCATTCACCTCGTATAACACCAGTACACTTTTGGGCTGGAGCTGCTCCACCCAGTTAGGTATTTGCTGTGTCTCTTCTTGCAACCAACACACCACAAGGCTAAAAAGTCAGGGAATCACTCTAAAAGCTTGAAAAAAGTCATGTTTGCCATCATTTAAGGGCATACCAGTTATCTATGAAAGTAGAGTTGTGCACCTGATCATATAGATTTATATGTTAAATATGTCCAAAATGCATGAATGATCTTTCCTTACAAAATTTCCTTACTCCCTCCATGTACTGAGTTTTCCATGGTCACTTACTTGAACTGATGGAGTAGGGAGTAGTGTGTATAAATGTGATAGGGCACCTTAGATTGTAAGTTTAATCGGGGAAGAAAGTACTGCTAATTATTTATTATCTATGTAAATATGTTAGTACTATACTAGTAAAGTAAAATAATAACTTCTGGGTATACCTTTCTGACTACAAGTTTTACCCACAGACATTTTGTTTAGTAGTTACTAGGAATCACAAAGGACCACAACAGGTTCTCCTCTACCCAGTGAGTGGAGAGGGCAGTTTACACACAGTAGCTGGGTAACCCAAGTGGTAAAATTCAAAAATATTAATGCAGATTCTTATTCCGATTCTAGGCAGCATTACTATTTTTAAAGAATGTAACACATAAAAGTACACAATATACACGTTTTTGTGACAAATGCAAACTTTGGCACAAGGCAGCCTTAAGTCACGAAGGAGATGATGACATGCTCCATACAGAATTTGAACTCCTTTGATTAGTCTAAAGTTATAAAGTTATAAGGCCTGATTCACTAAAGTGCAATAAAAATTATCGCACACTTTTTTTGCGGTAAAAAAGACGCGATAATTTGCACGCGATTCACCATAGTATTATCGCGCGCGATAAGTCGCCATTTTCGCATGCGGTATTTCTCGCGTCAGTTTTACCGCATGCGTTAATTTCCACGCTGAAAAGAATACGATCGCATGATTCACTATAACTTTGGCGCGCTAAATATCGCATTCGGCTATGCGAAAATTAACACCTACTACAGGCAGGCGAAAAATTATAGAAAAGTACAGTAAATGAGTTTTTGGCAATAAAATATGGACTTACAGTGTTATTTATTCAAGTCTGTGTCTTTTTACTCAATTTTACTCAAAATTAACACCTACTACAGGCAGGCGAAAAATTATAGAAAAGTACAGTAAATGAGTTTTTGGCAATAAAATATGGACTTACAGTGTTATTTATTCAAGTATGTGTCTTTTTACTCAATTTTACTCAAAATTAACACCTACTACAGGCAGGCGAAAAATTATAGAAAAGTACAGTAAATGAGTTTTTGGCAATAAAATATGGACTTACAGTGTTACTTGCGACTTGCGGACATTTTGTGGCGATTTTGTAATCTCGTGACATGTGCGACTTGGGGCCATTTTGTGTCATTGAGTCTGCAGCCACCAAACTGAGAGGACATGCCTGGGGTTTCTGACTTGCTACCAGGGGAGAGGCGCTACATAATCAGCGTGCTCCTGCATGCAGGATATGACCACCCATCGCTGGGGGACTTAGGGGTCCACGAGAGGAAGAGGGCAATCCTGGGCGAGCTAAGAGAAGGTTTGCTCGCCGGGTTTGCCCTTGATGTGGGCCCCCGCCAGCTCCAGCGGCTGTGGTCCAACCTGAAGCGCAGGAGCCCAGAACTGGTCGCTGAAATTGCAGAAGGTAATTATTGTACTTTATTATGCTTTAACAGTATACGTTCAGTAAAAGATTAAGCAAGTAATTTGAACTAAAGGTACAAATGTAAGAAATGTCAGGGATGATGAAAGTAACATAGTAACATAGTAAGTTGGGTTGAAAAAAGACATACGTCCATCACGTTCAACCATAATGCCAGTGAAGAACTGAAACGTTGGTCACAATAAACCTCTGAATATTATTTCACATCTTTGTGACTCCTTGTGAGAATCCTGTGTGTGCCGTCACCCCGGGTATTATTGTTCCTTATGGTGTGCAGCTTCCCAGCACTTCGTATTGTATATATATATATATACACATCTATTTTCAAATACATATGCATAAATAAGTTTAAAGCAGGGGGGAAGCAGCAGGGAGCGGCCCATAGTGTGAGTCATTTGGGGAAGGGCCACAAATGTTTTAGGGGGCCCTGGCTAACAATGTCTGTATGTCCTTTGTATTGATGTGAGGGTTCACAGGGGGAGGGGCCATTGGGGGCGTGGGAGGCCCAAAAAATGTTGTTGTGAGGGGCCCCGTTATTTATGATGGTGTATGAATGTATATATATATAATATATTACACAAAATAACATCTTGCAAAACTATTTCACAGAACTTCAGCTGGCGCCTCCTCCCCAGGCCCAACCCCAGGCCCTCCAGGCTCATGTGGCTCACCGGCCCCCGAGGCCAGAGGCCCGACAACCGGCCCACGAGGCCCGACAACTGGCCCCAGAGGCCCCAGGACCCAGCCAGGCCCCTGAGGCCCCAGACTCGGATGAGGCGGAGGAGGCCCCCGAGGCCGAGGAGGCCATGGAGGCATGGAGGCCCCGGACACCCTCCCCTTTACTCCTCCCCCAGTTTGAGCCCACTTTCCCCGGCCCTTGGGTTCCCCCCCCAGCCCCCCGGATGCCAGCCACCAGGTTCTCCTGCCGAGGAAGGCCCAGAACATCGGTCCATGCAGGAGGACCTGGACATTATGAAGGGCGAGCTGGCCCAGCTCCGGGGGGAAGTTTCTGAACTCAGGAGGGACTTTGAGGAACTCAAGGGCAGCAAACCCTAAGTTTCCCCCCCCCTTTTTTATTTTAAGTAAAAGTTTTTAGTTTTATACTTTTGAACTGAGTAATGTGTCATTATTTATCCTTCATTGATATGGTATTCTATACTTTCATGTAGTTTCCCCTACACTCTTACATTTATCAGTAACAGCATCAATATGCTATATGGTTTAAATGTTTGCAAATATTCTGGCAACAATTTAGTCTTTAGCCCATTTTGCTGAATAGTAAAACTTGCGTTAATTAGTACGTAGCGTATTTTCTGGCGAGTGTGATAACTGCCAATCCAATGTTTTGTTGCCAGAATAATTGCAATATTATATTTGTCCCCGTTTAATAAAGTGCCCATAACATATTTGCCATTTATTCTCTGTCTAAAATCTCTAACTTAATTTAAGCCACTTTAGCTAACGGACCCCTAAGTATTTGGCTAAATATTCTTAAATGCCCCCCCCCCCCCATTTTATTATCTCTAGCACTTCTTTTTTTTTCTTACTTATATTTTTATTGTTTTTTGGGGGGTTTTTTTTGCAAATAAACATTTATACAACATCTCTCTAGCACTCTGTGCTCTCCCAGGGCATAATGTCGCCATTTTTATGCTGCCGATTGTCGCGACAATTAGCGCATGTGATAAATAGCGTGCATGCGGAAAATACCGCGCACGCTATTTATCGCGACAAGGATATCGCATGAAATACCGCGCGTAAAATAGCGCGAGTGTACTATTAGTGAATCGTGCGAAAAGTCGCCAAAATTAAGAAGCGGTAAAATTTTTAGCGCACGTTATTTCGCACTTTAGTGAATCGGGCCCATAGTGTACTAAATATCCCCTAGCCTATCAGGGGGAAACTAGGGACTAGGATGGTACTCTTACCAGGAATTGCCACATTATACATCCTGCTCTCCAAGCAATAACTCCAAGTTTATCTGGGCCTAACTACACATATGTAGGACGGAACAGATTGAAAATGAACCTGCTAGGATGCTCTTCTTCCTTAGATATAACTGGAAAGGAAATGGAGAGAAACTAGCAAATGCCAGCAGCTAGAAGCCATAAAAAGAAATTGGTTGTAGAGAGTTCAGATTCAAGAGGCACAGGCAGCTATGAGCAGCAAGTTGTAAAAACAGTATGGGAAGGGCTTTACATTGAAGCAGTTGTTTGGGAAGCTCTGCATCTCCTGATAATTTATTTATAAGAAGTCTAACTCATGCAGCTTGGGCTGCCACCTGGCCGCTATTTTGCTGAACCAGAGAGTAAAAATGATGCTTAATGTTATTAACAGGGAAGAGAGATAAAAATATAGGACTTTTTTTTCTTTTTAAAAAGGTGGCAACCCTATTTACAACTGAAAATAAGTCGGATATTTATGTTGCTTATTCCTAAAAAAAAGATTCTCATTAGAGGATCCTCTTTCATTAACTGGGCTGTTGGCCCTGAGTTGCAGAGACATATTTCTTATTGAGCAATGTTGCTTTTAAGAAGAACTAAACCCTAAAACTGGACATGCTCAGTGTGCTCAGAGCAGCTATTGAGAAGCTAAGCTTAGGGGTTGTCACAAATTATCAAGCAGAAAATAAGGTTGGCCTGTAATATAAGCTGATGCTACAGGACTGATTATTAAATTCTGATGCTAATTGCACTGGTTTTAGAGCTGAGTAATCTGTATTAATTACTACTCAGCCTTATAATCTATACATACAGTACATTGTGAGCCAGTCCCTAAACTCAAGTAACTGACAGCAGCACAGAGCATTTGCAACAAATCAGCAGAAAAGAAGATGGGGAGCTACTGGGGGCATCTTTGGAGGCACAGATCTTCCCTGCTAAAGGGCTGTGCCTTGGGCTGGCACAGAAGTCACAATAATATTAACATGCCTGGTTGCTACTACATGTTATCTGATTTTGAGATAGATGCTGTAAATACATTTACAGTATTCATATGTAACTCAATATATTGGAAAATAACACATGCATACAATATAAAATTATCAGTTGTAGTGATATTTTGGTCTGTACTAAGGGTACAGTCAAAACTGAACCCAAATTGTGCATTAATGACATGTGTATGTCTTTACAAGAGATTCTTGCCTATAGAAATGAATCCTATACATAAATATTAGCAACAAACAAAAGCCATATACCATATTAAGGATATTTAACAACATCTGGAGAGCTGCAGACAGGACTTGCCTGCTATATAGTATTTGCAAGGTACCTATGAAATTGTTCATTAAGTGAACAAATTACATACAGTCATTTATTACATTGGCTATTTTAGTTTTTATTATGGGGTACAATTGCAGTGCACATTCCTACAGAAAACAGCCTTATAATAACACCCCACCCAAGGCCAGCCAACACGTACCTTCCAGATTCCACCTCCTTCTTACCCAGGGAGCAACATATGAGCTCCATGATAAAGGGTACTTGTACATATACCTAATTTAGTACAACTACCCCAATACATCTCAGCCCAGTGAGCCCAAGTTTGCGTTAGTTTGACTGCAGTACTCTGTGAGAAGAAGGGATGTATCCGGGAAACCCAATAGGTAAGAAAAGCTGGCACAAGGGATATAACTTAATAGACATAAGCTACTGACCCTGGGAATAATACAGTAGCCTGTGCCATAACCGAGTAAAATGAAGCCTATACTTTATGTGGGTTTTACTTGCCCTTTAAAATTCACATAGCTCCTTTCTCAATTAATCACACAATGGAGTTTAATAAAACAAAAGTATATTTTCTCCCTACATCGTCAGTTATTGTTGTATTAGTATTATAACCAAGAAGGCAGATGCAGCACTTAAAGTATTCAGGAAAAGATATGTACCTTTTGAAGCAGCAACATAAATCCTTCTTTTGGTAATTTATCTTGGTAAAAAATGATAGCTTTTAAAATGTGAAGTTTCGAAGTGATACTGGGTATGCTACAGGGCTCCCATTCATTATACTAATAAAATTCCATAAAGTGGAGTGTAACCGCTAGAGGGTTTAGCTACTTGCAGACAAGCACAATGACAGACACACATTCTATATCTCTCAATAGCAGGCAGATATTATCAACTGAGACAAAGGGAACAAAATGTATGACAATCATTCACTCTTCATCGTGTAGAGATTTGTAGCTCGCTGTTAAAGTATTCTTCCCCACAAACTCCATGTTGTCCTAAGGCGAGAGAGGGGAGCTGTATTTTCTTTGAAAATTCAAGGGCACTTGGTTTGTTTCCATTTAGCTGAATGATTGCTTTATGTTATAATGGCTGCTATCAACATTCGGACTTCTGAAAACTTTTTCTCGTACAGCAATCTGGACATTATCCTTTAGCTTTGTTGGATTTTAGTTCAAGATGTGCTCCAACTGAAGGGGATAAGGAGAAGTTATGAGGAAAGAACTAACAGACTTATAATGTATTATAAGAATGGCACACTGTGCTATATGGTTTGTAACATGTTATTGTCTCATATAACGATGAAAGGAAGAAAAAAGAACACCAATATGAAATAAATGCACTAGCCCTTTCTTCAGTAGCTGCATTTGTGTGTCTGTTTATGACTAACAATATCAAGTTAGAATTGAAGGCTGCCAATGTCCCCATAGAAACATACTGTGCACAAGGTATGGGCAATAATTATAGCCAGTAGAACATGTATAATTTGATATCAGCGGTGCTAAACTGGTTAAATGTGCTTGTTCATGCAACCCAAGTTTAGACAATATCAGCTCCGTACTATAGGCCTTTATTCTGGCCTGCAGTGCTGCTCTGTATTCTCCCAGTCACAGATACATGTCACTCAGCCTACTTGTGTAATCTGGTTGTCTGCAGCTCCAAGAGCAGGCAGTCTGCGGGCATGCTGGGTTTAAAGACACAGCCACTCTCAAGGAAGACCTTGATATGATTTTTAGTCTCTGTTTCTTCCCAGTGGAGTTTATTCTCCAGCATTCTTCTGCTGATAAAAAGGATCTCTGTCTCTGTAACATTTCAAGTCATTTATTTAAGTCATCCTTTTGTAAGGCAAAATGTGCATCCCAAGACATAGCATCTTATTTAATATTCATGTGGTAACACAGTAGAGAGAAGTAAAACAATGAGACAAGATTTCCTATATGAAGTTATGCACATATATATGTGTTTTGGTAGTTATCAGGACCAATGGCAGAATAAAAAAAAAAATCCAGTATGAACCAGTAAAAGTATTGTGGGTATGATCTAAACATAGTCCCTGAATGGATGTTGGTTTAGGGACATTATTAGTACATGCCCTGCTAAAACTCATTGACCTAGATGCATTACCCTCTAATTTCTGTTGTTGCTGATTGAAATGCATCCTTGTGTATATTGGAGTATATTTATTTACAACTGAAATGCAGTGTGCAAAGTAGTGCTGACACCTATCCGGTTTTGACCCAGAGGGTCTGGTTTTCGGAAGGTCTGTCTGGGTCAAAACTGCTTGCTCAGTTTTCCAAATTTACAAATCTGGACAGAACTCTCTTTGATTGATGCTGTGATTGGCCACTGATCTCCATATCATAGGCCTGCCCTTTGATGTAACGGTCAAACCTTCGCATCACTCGCCCCCATGATGTCCCTGCTAATGTAGTCTTTGTAGGTGTTCCTTATCAAGATGTAATACCAAACGTAGCAGTCATCATGGGAAATACATTAGTATTATACATCTCAAAATATGGTTAAAACCCAGAGCCAAAATTTGTTAATAATAATTACATTTGGTCAGGTTATATGAACACAACAAAATATATTCTTCTAAGCAGCAAACAGTAGAGTTTGTCAATATAGACAGAGTGCTTCTTCTGCAAGCACTAGCCTGTGATTATATATGTAAATTAGCTATCCCCATTAGCGTTATGTTATCTCCTAATAACATCTTGTCCAACACATCTCTTCTAGATGTTGAGAATATTGTTTTCATTTTTCTAAACACCTCTATATCTTTTTTTATTGTATTGTAGAAATGCATCAGTGGCCTATGGTATGAATTCAGTTAAAATAGCTATGCAGTATAGAGATGATTCAGCCACAGAAAAAAAAAAAACAAATCCGCACAGCTTTTCTAACAAGGAAAAATAAATGACAATTGTTTGATTATGACATTTCTGTTAACATCTGAGGGAAATCTAATTGCGCTACCAGCATATACTGTCAGTGGAGGACAAGTTAAATATAGGCGGCCAACTCATAGCAACCATCAGACATTTCTCCACCTTGGAACACATTAAGGCATCTTCAAGACAGGGTTGTCATAAAAGAAACATGTGGCAAAAGTCAATTGTTGACATTATTTGATAAAATGGTTTGAAAGAGAAGGAAATACACCATGTAATGAATGTCCTAACCACTATCCACCTCAAGCAAATTTATGACAAATGCCTGACTATGGGATTCTGACATGCACTTCCTCCTACACTTAGCCTGTAACTGGCACTGCATGAGATCTGCTTGCTCTAGTTTCTTTTTACAATAATGTATTTTTAAAAACAGATTGAATCATGTCAAGGTAATTAAGAATACTTCTTAATTAAAAAATTGTAACATCTGTGTTCATTTGATGTCCAGAAGTAGAAATAATCGGCAACTATTAATTACCCTTAACTGGAAATCCTTATGCAACTTTTTAGCTTGTTTTTCATACTGACATGGGTCAAGCTGTAATTGTAAATGTATTTATGGATATGTGTCGGAGTTGTTCTGTAGTTAATGTGTTGGAGTGAAATTGCCACATTGGCCGAATGGTTGTTAAAAAGATTAAATGCTTACATGGCTTGAACAAGCAATAACACAACTAGACACAACTAGATTTTATGTAAGGTGTGTGCTACAAATACTGATTGCCTATAAGGATGGACCCCAGGAGGGTTTAACCAATGGAAAATGTACCTAGATTGAAGAGTATATCACAGGAAAGTCCTTTTTAGTTACAGTCAGTTAAAAGTATTTCTTTATTTAATACTGCAGCATAAAAGGTTATATAGTATAGATGAGGAACACCATATGACATACCCTATAACTTATAACTAATTATTTTAAGGGGACCTGTTACCCCAGAATAAAATGTATAGTAATACCTTTCTTATTAACATATCCATACCCAATATAAAAGAATTTACAAATCTGAGTTGTCAAGCATATATTTCCTGCCCTATCTCTATGCCTTATGCATAGAGGCGGGGCAGACAATGACTTTTACTTTCCACTCACTTTCCCACTCCCTCCTCACCACCTAATTCTGTAGCCAGGGCATGGGCATCAGGAACCCCATTCTGGCACATAAACAAGATTTTGGCATGATGCAAAGCTTTTTTTACTAACAAAATGGCTCCTGTCTGCTTGCTGTAGTTGTGTAATTCCAAGACTGAATTAAACAAGATTTAAAAAATTTATATAATGTACGTAAGGTTTATTATACTTGACTAACCCAATAGAAAAGAATTTGGAATTATTTCTTAATGTGACAGGTCGCCTTTAACATACAAATTACCCATCAGTATCAGTAATACACTAACATAGGGTGGTTTTGTGAGTTGGCACAACCTGCAAACCACAAAGTATGAGTATAAGGGAGTTAACATCTGCTTTAAGAGAGCTTTTAATTCCAGGGTTCCCCTGTGTTTGTGTGGCATGTACTTTGCAGCTTGTGTGCAATTCTTTAGGGTAGGTTTTGTACTTGAGTTGTGTTAGTAAAAGAGCCCTCTAGTCTGTTTTAAAACTGTACCATATTGGGGTGGTTGATGCTTTAGTAAGATGATGTATCGCTAAACTCCAACTAACTAGGGATGAGCAATTTTTTTTTTTGCATGATACAGATTCACAGCAAAATTAGCTTTTTTCAATAATAATAGTGGCAATAACTTTTCTGAATCTGTGCACTAAAGCAAAATGACATGGAAAGAATGTTGCCAGGTATTTTGTTTCCCAGACAAAAATGCAGGATTTTGTGCCAGATAAATGCCAACATGTGTTTTTTCTTACTAAGAAAAGAAACTCTCATTGAATCCAATGGATTTGACATGAGAAAAAATATGGAGAAAATGGGGCAAATCAAAATGGGGCAGTTTCACTAATCACCAAACAACTTAAAAATAATGTGACTATGAGTATAGGAACTGAAAGATTTCTCTGTATAGTAGCGCTCACATGCCTGTATTTAGGGAAGAGTGGAGCTACTTACAGAATCAAATCGTGCATGTCAAACAATTCACTTCTATAGGGCATGTCTGAATTGGAATACTATATGTTTCAAAGTCTAGCAGGTTAACTAGAAAGTGAGGAGTTGCTCCTATCAACACCCGGTTTCACAAAATTAAACACGATGGTGCATCCTTTTAGAAAAATAGAATGGGTTGTTCAGCATTTCCAGAGGGAAATGGTAACATATATTTAAAACGCCGAAAAAATCGCAAAATTACCGAAAAAAACGCATTCAGACGCATTCGGACCATTCGTGGGTGAGTAAATGTTCCGCATAGGGGCTGATTGACAAAAGATCATTAACACTTAACGCATAGTTTTATGCGCTAAAAAGTTTTCTTTAAGAAATGATTCATCAAAGTCATTTTGCATGTGTTACTAGTCATATCGCATGCACAAAAATCTCAGTTATCGCAAAGCACTATGTCCATCGCATTGCGATAATTATGTAATAGAAATAGTACTAATGCATAATTCACAGACATATTTTAAGCGTTAAAAGCATAAAATGTTGCGATAATTACTGTGAAACTTAACATCTCCTAGGAGTGGGCATTACTAAAAAAACATTGCGGTTCGTGATCATCTTAGAGTGATGCATCTTCAAGTTTTCAGGGCAACTGTCATTTTCAGAATGGTAGTTTTCTGAAAGTAACGGTTACATGCATAATAGTGTGCGCTAATATCGCGCGCTACGAAATAAAGCCTAAATATATTGCGTGCTTTAAAATATCGCTTAAAAATATGTCATCGACAATAAACTCGCTTCTTAATTCAGACAAGTGGTAATAAGTGATAATATTTTTAACGCATGCTAAAAATAACTCTTTTTTTGACCTTTTGTGAATCAGCCCCATGGTTTTTAAATGCACAAGTGCCAATTGCAGCCATTTAGGATTTATCTTTGTCTACTACAAGTAAGAAAATGACAGCAAAGACTTGCTATGGGGAACCACACTGGTGCCATTTAGCACCTATGTTCCTGAATTAGCCTTGCAAATTAACCCAGAATTTCAGTTATGCATTCCAAATACAATATCAGCCATTACATAGATTAGATTAACATTCTTATACATCAGACCTGTTATCCAGAATGCTCTGGACCTGGGTTTCCAGATAAAGGGTCTTTATGTAATTTGGATCTCCATACCTTAAATCTACTCAAAAATCATTTAAACATGAATTAAACCCAATAGGATTGTTTTGCTTCCAATAAGGATTAATTATATCTTAGTTGGAATCAAGTACAATGTACTGTTTAATTATTACAGAGAAAAAGGAAATCATTTTTAAAACTTAGAATTATTTGTTTATAATGGAGACTATGGGAGATGACCTTCCCATAATCAAAGCTTTCTGGATAACGGGTTTCCGGATAGCAGATCTAATACCTGTAATGAAGTGGACCTAAATAATAAACATAAATAAAAGGGAAAGTCAAAGACAGTGACAGAGAATTTCTTTTATAGTAACCTGCAAAATAAAGAAAAGTAAAGATAATAAAGACAATGATATAAAAAGCTGCAAATGACCCCTTAAGGGTTCCTTTAGTTAGCATTTTATATGCAGCCAATTTGTGATCCAAATGTAGCTCCTAGATACACTGTACTTTTACATAATTTATGTAATTATGCTGGGGTTGCTAAGAATTTTCATTGTTTTTATTCCTTATGTGGCTACATTTACACAAATTGCTTGCTTTATTTACACCCGCATTGCTAAAGAAATATAGCACGATTTTCCTTTTATTTACATGGATATTCCTCCTAACCTTAGAACAGCACAACAGGCAATTACTTGGAAATCTCATCACACCGCATCAACTGCCAGGGACTACTTTACGTGACAGCGGATAATTATCTGTATTTGAAACAAATGGACACATTTGTTCAGAAATCATGCACGCAGCATCAGCCAATCATATGTTTCTTTTTATTCCTCTATACTGGCACATTTTTCGATATATATATATACATATACACCTCTGCACTAAATGCTCAACAAACAACACCAAGAGAAAAACAGATGTAAGAGAAGACTGTGTTTAGTATGAAATAGCCAGTTTATGCAATATCCCTTGTTTAGAAAACAAGGCTATCCAAACACTATAATTACAAGATGCACCGGCAGCCATAACCCTGCATTAATGTGCTGGCTCCTGATACATTCGTCAAAGAGAGTTTTTTTTTCTCTCTTGCCTCCTTTCCAGGGTAGTTTTAAGTTCAGGGACAGAGAGCATGTCTTCATTAGAAACATTAACATTCACAGTCTGTAGTAAATTTTGACAGTGAAAAGGTCTCTGTAACCTTTAGTTGTGCAGAAATTTACTTCCCAAGAAAATTACAGCTGGCACTGTCTTAATTAATGCGAGCTTTCTTTTCTGAAAATTGTGGGCTTGTCAGTAACGAGAGAATAAAAAAAGGCAGAAAAATCTGGGTTTAAAAGGCTGGACACAAAAGATGCTTAGCATTAAAGCTGTGAAAATACCCCCCTAACTTCATTCTCTTTCGTTTCTATGTTTCGAAGAAATGGCACAAATTTAATTCAAGCTTGGAACATAAGTGCATTTAAAAGTGGATTTGAATAAGTTTAGGAATACAACATTATCCAGGGTTCTAACAAATGTCCTAGCTAGGGAAATCAGTTGAGAAGAAATAGTAGAACTGCAGTTACCTATAAATGTATGTTAAACAGTATAACTGATGTGTCTGGACCTCCTCTTAGTACAGGTTGCATAGGGAAACTGCATCCGGCTGTGCTGCTGGAAAACACACTGAGCAGTTCTGTGTTTTTGATGCATTGTTTCATCATCATTATCATCATCATGTATCTTCCCAAGTACTGTATCTGTATGTGTAAAAAGATAAAAGTTTTGCCTACTTTATTAACAGGAAATCCTCTTAACCTCAGAACTGATCTAGCTCTGTTCTAATTTGGGTGGGGGAGGATTTGCCTTAATCTGAATGATGATAAGCCTCCCTTTATTCCTAAAGCAAGGGCCCACCAAAGAGAAAGAGTCATGAGTAATGCTGCATGCAGAGTCTGCTGGGAGTTAGAGGACGTTGGAACTTGCTAGGATTGGGTAAGAAGAAAAAAGGCAGTCCTAAGAAGTGTTAATCAGTTCAGCCCACATTTGTTTAACCTTTTTATTAGCCACTGAGCAAAATGGTCTATGGCATCCAATGGTTCTATGTGCGATTGTGCATAACCAAGTTTGCAGCAGAAGGGAAAAAGGACCTGCTGATGGTAATTAGAGCATTAGCGTGTTTATTTTTCTGGGCCAGTCTGCAACCAATCTGAGTGCTAGAATGTTTACATTTAAAAAGGGTATCATATCTAACTGCCAATAAGGAAGAGAAACACAACATGCATAGAATGTGCCTCCAAGAGGGAGAGGAAGTGAGACCTACGGTGCAGTAAAATAGTGTGATTGTAGAGTTCCTGCTGGTTAGTGAAGTGAAGATTAGTGCAGAGTAAGAGTAGAGGGGTTTGGTGAGTGGTAAAGTTACTGAGGGTTTTACTTGAATGAAAAAGTGAGTTTTAAGTTCTGTTTAAAAGCGGGAGGCTCTGGGAGTGTCTAATGGGATGGGCTGAGCATTCTAGAGATGAGATGCAGATGAAAAGTCCTGGATGTGGGAGTGAGAGGATGTAATGACTGAGGAATAGAGAAGGAGGCCATGTGCAATGTGTACCCAAGTACATCAGGGGTTGTACTTGGTGATTAGGGTAGTTATATACAGCATGTATCATGCTGTCCCCATGCCTTGATGTCTTTCCTTATTAACTTCTTGGCCATGAGGCACATGTTCCCCACTGTAGAACCTTACTTCTAACTACCAGCACAGATAACATTGGATAGGTGGCACCTAGAGATTTGTAGTGCCATTTATGCTGTCACTTCTTGCTGTTTCACCTCTAGTTAGCAAACCTAGAATAATAAAACAAAGAGAAGGGCCTTGCTATAGGGCAGGGGTGCACAAACTTTCTTCTTCTTGAGCCACAGTTAAATGTAAAAAGACTCAGGAAGTAACACAGCACCATGCACCATAAAAAGTTCAAGGAGGTGCCAAATAAGGGCGTGATTGGCTATTCGCTAGCCTCTATGCAGAGTATGTCTAAGAGTAAGTTTACAGGAGGCTTTGTTTGGTAGTGCATCTTGTTTTTATTCAACCAAAACTTGCCCCCAAGTCAGGAGTTAAAAATGAGCATTTACTTTTTGGACACTGAGAGCAACTTCCAAGAGGTTGGTGCCAGGTAAGTCATGGATTATTATAAAAATAATTACAGAGGACATAAGGGCTTTTTTCAGTTTTATTCTTCTTTTTAACAGTTCACTGTGAGTTTGACATTCAATTTAAACAACCTAATGGCAGCAAGAAATCCATATGTACTGTACTTAGTGGCGTGTGAGCCACTTTCCAACTATTTTTAGGAACTGGCAGAACTGTTCGAACTAGATTTGTTTTTAGAATTCTGCATTAAAAATGCCTTGCTATTCTGAACTGGGCACAACATATCTGAACTTTATTTGCACAAATAAGACATTTTAGTCTTGTCTACTTGGGTGAATATTTACAAGATTTTTATACTAATATATACATCATCATTATGAATATAAGGAAAGGCATCTTCAGCAGGCAAGTCTGTAAGTATAAGCTTTTCCACTAAACTCTGACAGCAGCTTAGACCTTATTATTTGTGCACCTGATGATAATAAAAATAATACCAATATTAAAGAGTATTAAATAATAGCTTATCTGCAAGTCTGTCATGTCTTCTATTTTGTAGGGAATCCTGTAAATATCATCTCAACCCAACTACAGCATATGTTCAATATTATGAGCATTCACTAGTGATGAGCATATCTGTCCTGTTTCGCTTTACCGAAATTTGGGAAATTAGCAAAACTGGGCTAATGTATGATTTTTTGACACGCTTGACTTTTTTTACTTGTCCCATATTAAATGCAGCAAATGCACACTTGTGTCTATTCCTTGCACATAGTTGATCTTTGTCCAGGATACAAGATATAATTATATGACACCTACAGACGACCCATTTACAAAGATCGAGTCTACTATTCCTCAATTGACTTGTTAGCACTTCCACTACATCCAAGTTTCATAGTTACATAGTTACATAGGGTTGAAAAAAGACCAGAGTCCATGAAGTTCAACCCATCCAAGTAAACCCAGCACACACAACCCACACCTACCAATCTATACACTCACATACATAAACTATATATACAACCACTAATACTAACTGTAAATATTAGTATCACAATAGCCTTGGATATTCTGATTGTTCAAGAACTCATCCAGGCCCCTCTTAAAGGCATTAACAGAATCTGCCATTACCACATCTCTAGGAAGTGCATTCCACAACCTCACTGCCCTCACCGTGAAAAACCACCTACGCTGCTTCAAATGGAAGCTCCGTTCCTCTAATCTATAGGGGGGGCCTCTGGTGCGTTGATTGTTTTTATGGACATCCCCCATCTGCCTATAATCCCCTCTAATGTATTTGTACAGAGTAATCATGTCCCCTCGCAAGCACCTCTTTTCCAGAGAAAACAACCCCAACCTCGACAGTCTAACCTCATAGTTTAAATCTTCCATCCCCTTTACCAGTTTAGATGCAGTCTCTGCACTCTCTCCAGCTCATTAATATCCTTCTTAAGGACTGGAGCCCAAAACTGCACTGCATACTCAAGGTGAGGCCTTACCAGGGACCTATAAAGGGGCAAAATTATGTTCTCATCCCTTGAGTCAATGCCCTTTTTTATACATGGCAGCACTTTATTTGCTTTAGTAGCCACAGAATGACACTGCCTGGAATTAGACAACTTGTTATCTACAAAAACCCCAGATCCTTCTCCATTAAGGATACCCCCAACAAACTACCATTCAGTTGATTAATTTTTTTGATAATCTTGAGAAGGAATTCTAAGGGACTCTTGAAAATAGAAGTGTAATAAACGTAAAAGGTGTTATAAATGATAAATTATATACAGGTGATATCCAAATTGATATACTGCATGCTGTAGCACTCTATGGACTCAAAGGGGGAATTGTAAGAGGGAGTATATTTAATTTTGTGCTTTTCTACTTCAGTCCAGGGACTAGATTTAGGAATTGGTTTTACATAAATGTTATATGTCCGAACTTTCTGGATTACCATATATTTAATTTTTTTTTAAATCTTCCAGTGTTCATTTTATGGCTTAATGTTCTGGCAGTTAATTATGGGGGCTTAAAACTAACACTAATTATAGGGTGGAAGGTAGGATTTAGGAAAAAAATATATCTTTTGCTATGTTATAGCCTAGAGACACACATAACAATTGAATGTCAGATGCTTTGCTCTCTCTTTCCATCTCTCTCTCTCTCTCTATCTATATATATTTTTTTTAGCACACTAATTACTGTTTTATATAGATTATGTTCAGTGATTAGATTTTTAAAATATTTAAAAACCTAAGGCACTTCCTGTTACTGTCCTGATGTTGATCCCTGGTAAATCAAAACGCGTCGCTATGAGTGCAGAGCACCTCTGCTCTGAGTGCTTTCTACTATGTGCAAATATGTATAATTTGCATGAACAGGATCCTCTCACACAGGTCTTAGAGGTAAAATATAGCAGTGTTTATTGTTGACAGACAAAAAAACTGACATTTTGGATGGTATTCCAGCTTTTATAAAGTTACACAAATTATACATATAAATATATATAACAATTGGTAAATATAAAATTAATAAACAGACAAAAACATCTTGCCAGTTAATTGTGAGTTCAGGAATTCATTGTGTAATTGTACATTTTAATTGACACTATGTTTTGCAGGTTATTAATTGGGACAGGGCTGCATAGGATACTCATATAATAAGAACTGTGGTCCTTGCCTGCCTGAGGAACAGCCTTCCCAAGATTCTATTTTTCAAAACAGAAGGAAAACAACCGTTATAACAAAAGAAACTGTATGAAAAATTTCTGTAGAAAGTTTTGTGAAACTTAGATTTTCCTTCTTATGGGGAACTAAACAATTCACTAAAAACAAGCTCTAAGTTGTTTACCCATTCCAGGGAGTCACCAAGGCACCATACACATGGAGCATAAGAGATGGTTGTGTTTTCTGTGCATGCAATTGCTAATAAAAAGAAGTATGGAGCATGACCTGCTCCCCTGCTAACAAAGCAATAACTATTGAGTTCAGATAGTACATTTCTGGAGGTCAACAAGGCATGATCTGTCATCTACTCAAAAATGTCAAGCACGGCAAATTTGTTATAATTAGTGGCAGCTCAAGAAGCAAAGCGCAAGCCTAGCTCACAGCCTGTTCCAGCAGTTTTTATTGTGGGGCTCTGCGGGTCTCCCTGTTAGTGATGTGCAGTATAGAATCTGAAGAACAAAATAGGGGCTAGAGTAAACCTATGCCCCTAGGTTCCTGTATTTTTGTGCATTTAATTTGGAGACAAAAACAATCTAAGACTAAAATATACTCTTATTGAAAATCCATTTCATTATTTCATATGAAAGCTATTGTTAAATTATAAGTCTGATCACAGCAAGAGCTAATACAGAATCCAAACAGAGTATATAAGTTTAGGAATGGAAGATGTGATGTGTTTTACTCATAGCATTAGCTTACAGTACACATGATTTTAAGCACAAAGTGCTCTTTTGCCCCCAGTGGAACTCAAGGAACATGGAGGATTTCTGCTAAACCAGCCCAACACATTTACATAAGCAAAACAATGACCAATGATTTGTAGATACCATACCCAATGTTTCTACCCTTCATTTAGCTACACATGATGATGCTTTCAACTCCACAGAAACAAAAAACCAGGAGACAGAGTTACAGAGAACAGGTGCTATTTCCATTTGAGGATTGTATGGCATACATTAGTTCACCCTGGAGAGCAGGAGAGAAATTTAGTTTAGTTTTTATTCATCTCTCATGTAACCCTTAATAACATGTTGGAGTGTTCTAGAACTTATTATTGTCCAGAAGTCCAGTATTATTTGAACTGAGCAAATGTGTTTAAATCCCCTTTAACTTTTTGCATGTACATTTCTAAATAATTCAGTGACATAAGTAAGAGACCGTATAGAATGTTTAATTGTTCTGCTAATGTGATGTGCTTGACTTTACCTCTTGCCTGTGTTTTATTTCACAAGCCATTAAAAAAGCTCCCTCAGAATGCTATAATAATTGTGTTTATATTGCCATTCTTCCCTCTCTAAGGAAACTTGGAACCACAAAACTTTATTACTGAGAAATAATAATATATCCAGTGAATCAACTGACTTTGAACTCAAGGCTAAGAATGGTTTATCAATCCAGAGAGTTCAGAGAACTGATTTATACGATGGTCGCCAGATAAACCAAGTAATAATCAACTGGAAACCATAGAGAATAATGATTTATTTATGAAGTTGGTTTTACAGGATGAAATCCATCCATTCTGTCCTGATTACATGAAGATAACATAATGGTTCCGTGAACGAAATAAAGAAAAAAAAGAAAAACATCGACAAACTAGAATAGGGCTATGAGACACAAAACTACACAAAATTCTTAACCCTCTTAGGTTTATTTCCAAATGTAAATGTCATTGTAAGGGTCAGACACTTTCCCTGCAGTAATGAAATGTTGAAATATGCCAAATCGCTTATATGTCCCTAAGTATGAAAAGCACATATGCTATTATTTTCAATGACTTCCTACATGCTATTTGTGTGTTGTTTAAATTTGCTAACCCTGAATTGTTGCCATTTATTGGGCCTCAAGATACATATATGAAATGTATCTGGCAAAGAAATAGGGATGTATAGGCTCAAAATGATATATCGAATTACCTCTACACCTCCAAAACCAGTTAACACAAAGGGAGAATTAGGGGCTGATTTACTAAGACACGATTTCGAATCCGAATTGGAAAAATTCCGATTGGAAACGAACATTTTGCGACTTTTTCGGTAATTTTGCGATTTTTTCGTATTTTTTGCGATTTTTTCGGCGTCTTTACGATTTTTGTGTAAAAACGCGAGTTTTTCGTAGCCATTACGAAAGTTGCGCAAAGTCGCGATTTTTTCGTAGCGTTAACACTTGAGCGGAAAGTCGCGCCTTTTTCGTAGCGTTAAAACTTAAAAGGCGCGACGTTTCGCGCAAGTTTTAACGCTACGAAAAAATCACGACTTTGCGCAACTTTCGTAATGGCTACGAAAAACTCGCGTTTTTATGCAAAAATCGTAAAGACGCCGAAAAAATCGCAAAAAATATGAAAAAATCACAAAATTACCGATCATTACGAAAAAAACGCAATCGGACACATTCGGCCCGTTCGTGGGTTAGTAAATGTGTCCCTTAGTGTGTTTTAAAAATGGCTGTGAGATCCTTGAGGGTTGCAAGAGGGAAGAAGGAATACTTATATTTAACCCCTGGCTGTTTGGATTAACATTTTAGACTAGTTGACAAAGTTGAAATAAAGAAAAAAAAGAAAAACATCGACAAACTAGAATAGGGCTATGAGACACAAAACTACACAAAATTCTTAACCCTCTTAGGTTTATTTCCAAATGTAAATGTCATTGTAAGGGTCAGACACTTTCCCTGCAGTAATGAAATGTTGAAATATGCCAAATCGCTTATATGTCCCTAAGTATGAAAAGCACATATGCTATTATTTTCAATGACTTCCTACATGCTATTTGTGTGTTGTTTAAATTTGCTAACCCTGAATTGTTGCCATTTATTGGGCCTCAAGATACATATATGAAATGTATCTGGCAAAGAAATAGGGATGTATAGGCTCAAAATGATATATCGAATTACCTCTACACCTCCAAAACCAGTTAACACAAAGGGAGAATTAGGGGCTGATTTACTAAGACACGATTTCGAATCCGAATTGGAAAAATTCCGATTGGAAACGAACATTTTGCGACTTTTTCGGTAATTTTGCGATTTTTTCGTATTTTTTGCGATTTTTTCGGCGTCTTTACGATTTTTGTGTAAAAACGCGAGTTTTTCGTAGCCATTACGAAAGTTGCGCAAAGTCGCGATTTTTTCATAGCGTTAACACTTGAGCGGAAAGTCGCGCCTTTTTCGTAGCGTTAAAACTTAAAAGGCGCGACGTTTCGCGCAAGTTTTAACGCTACGAAAAAATCACGACTTTGCGCAACTTTCGTAATGGCTACGAAAAACTCGCGTTTTTATGCAAAAATCGTAAAGACGCCGAAAAAATCGCAAAAAATATGAAAAAATCGCAAAATTACCGATCATTACGAAAAAAACGCAATCGGACACATTCGGCCCGTTCGTGGGTTAGTAAATGTGTCCCTTAGTGTGTTTTAAAAATGGCTGTGAGATCCTTGAGGGTTGCAAGAGGGAAGAAGGAATACTTATATTTAACCCCTGGCTGTTTGGATTAACATTTTAGACTAGTTGACAAAGGGTTATTGGTCGAACTTAGTAACACTACCATTATTTATTATTTGTACCTATTCCTGCCACCTGGAGAGCAGAGAAAGAGAAAAATGAACTTCCTGCAGGACAGAACCCAATTGGTCCAGCACATTTCAGAAGTTTTTACATAATTTGCACATTTATATTTTTTTGTAATAAATCATATTAGGGGGCACTAGAAAAAAAAAGCAGTGTGACCAGATTTTTTAACCCAGAAGATGCTTCTCCCCACAGTTACAAGTAGTGCTAAGGGAGATGTATGGCTCATATCAGAAATGGCTGCTTTAGAATATAGTATAAGGGCATTTGCTTTACATAAAAACATTTTGCATAGGATAACAAATTTAAGATTTGGTGGAAAATAGAATTAGTAATAAAAACAAAAAATGTAATCCCTGTAAATTTCAATCGTATGGCTGCAAAAAGTAAAAATCTTTGTCTTGCTCACCCTAAAAAGTATGCATTAAAATGTATTTTCCTTCCAAGGAAGATCTGTATGGACAAATTCCATTTTCAGCTTGTTAGTAAATTTTGACAAACACAGTTCCCTGTTCTTTGGGTAAGATTCTATTCTATTTTTGGTCAGGAAATGAATGAAGTTCTGAGCACATTCACACAAAATGCTTATCTTTTCATCGACACTGTTACCTCTAACACTGGCTCAGCCAAGCTCTACTGCTGCAGAAGAACATCGACATCCCTAGAAGAGGAAAAAGGAGAAGCCTGAACACTGGCCTAGAACTATCCCTAGAGATTCATCCTCACTTGCAATATTCAGAAGCGACATCCATATCTATCAGGAGCAGCCTAATTATAGAGCTCAGAGATTTTAATGGCTCACTGAAATTTACATGCAGTTGAAAATATGAATATTCCTAACCTAGCAGTCAAAATTTCAAATGATTGGCTTTCGAATCAATGAATTATAATGTAGCAGCTCGTTTTAAGGTGGATGCCCAAATACAGCATACATCTTTATTAAAGAGATGAGCGCCAGTCATCATTAAAAAATTTCGATTTTATTGCAGAATGTAACTTCTGCACTTGTGAAGCTTTATCTATATTCACACAGAGTACTTGGTTACTATAAACAATAAATACTTTACAGTTCTGTCATTCTGTTTATTTAAACATGTCAGGGATCTTTCTTACCTTGCTGTTCAAAGAGGCACTTTGTAAAAAAAGGACAACAAAAATGAAATGGAAGTTGCTGAAGTATGAAAATCGTGTCACAGCATGTATGTTTTATTAAGCATTTGTTTGTGTCTGCAATGGAAAATATACATTTTCTCTGGAACTCCTGTGTTGCATGGGAGGGGAGGTTTGATAAAGTAAAGCAAGCAGTCCCACTCATTTGATATGGTGGCCTTAATAGATCACTTGTTAGATTAAGAATGGATCTAGTGGGGCAAATTAACACATAAAAAACCCAATCCTAGATACGGCGTTTGAAACCTGAATGAATCCAAACAGAATTGTTTTGTTTTGGGCAGTCACAAAGTCAAATGTCACAGTTGGCTGGTATTTTTTGCCCATAGGAGGCCAGTATAAGCCTTATTATTGTTAGGCAACACTATGGCCAGTTCAGGAGCATATTAACCTGCCTGTATGTTTTTGGAGTGTGGGGGGAAACCACAGTACTTGGAGGAACTCTACGCAGAAACGGTTGAACATACAAGGCAGCATTTAGATAAATTAGGCTATGGGTTTCATTTCTGCCCATGTGCTAAACCATAATGGCCATGTTTGTTTAAGATATTTTTTAAGTGAACATATTTCTCTTGCCTCTTGGAAATCTCCTTATATCTATGTTGTGCAGATCAGAAGTAGTTGCAGCTGCTGCCCAAGGAGCCCTCAAAAAAAGAGAGTACTAGTATAAATCCTGTTTTATTTTATGAACAAATAAATGCTGAGATAAAATATTCGAGGATCGTAGCTTGAATACTTGCCATAGAAGCGCTACTGTAATAACCACTGTGACATTAATTTACTGCAGTGCGCTGTAGGAAGAAGAAAAAGGAGGGAGAAGGGCATTAAAAGAGAAAAATGACTATCCCTTGGATTTATTGGGATTGGTCTTCCTCATTTTAGCCATCATTAGTTGATTAGGTACTGATGACAGTATGGACTACTGTGCTGCGATAGTTGGCTAAGGAAAGCCCTAAAGGTACTGTTAATTGAGACGATGATAATATTGTAGTTACTGAATGAAAGTGCATACAATAAAATAGGGAATAGTTTCTCATAGATAACCACCTGTCTTCTGAAAACTTCCCTGGGATAGAGTAGGCCAGAGCAATGCAATCCTCACTGTAACAGATATCATCTAAATTAAAAGGAAATAGAAATGTTGTGTTTGGCTAAAATGTAAAACCGATAAAGTTTGCAGTTCAGAGTCATTTTAAGTCTCAGAAAAGTTCATGATGCTTTCATTATTTTAACGGCAACAGAGATATCATAATGAAACACCGATTGGATCCATGGTACAAAATGAGATTAGAATAAGGGGGTGATTTCTCAACATTCGAATTTGAGATTTTTTCATGATTCAAAGTTTTTGTGCTAAAATTTAAGGTTCAAAAACTCTAATGTCTGATATTTATTAAGTGCAAAAAACCCAAGGACTCAAATGTAAAAATTTGGCAGCTAAAAGCTTGTGAGTCAATGGTAGTTGTCCTAGGCAAAGCAAAGCCATATTTTCTATTCAAGACATTTTTTCAAGAGTTTTATTCACATTTGTAAACTCAAAAATTGGAGTATTTGAGTTCTATTTGAACAAGTTTACCATATTAATAAATAAGCAAGCATTCGAGTTTTTTTTTTAAATGCGAGTTTATTTGAATTATTAGAAGACTCTCAAAGTCATTCAAGTCAAAAACTGATAAATAAGCCCATAAGTGTCAGGCTGTTTTATTTACATAGAACAAATAAATGCATCTATGAGAAAAATGTTTTTTTCTTGATATGTTTAGTTCTCAAAAAAACCAAATGCAATATGTGTGTGAATGCTGCTGATATTTCTTTAACAAACAAACAAACAAACAAAAAAGCAGTATTTTAGATCTGTTTACAAATGGGAAAATCAAATACAGTGCACTCCTTCTCCACTTTCTCTACATGCTACGCTGCAGCATGTTATATGGAAAGAATAATATATAATACTTATATCCTAAATCACCGCTGATAAAAATCATACCAAATATTTTACAAATCTTTTATATTGTCTTAATTATGAATCTTTGTAATAAATGAATGTTTTTCCCATGCATGAAGATAGCATGTAAAAACAGCCTAGGCAAAGGTTTGTAATTAAGCCAATGAAATCATTTAAAAAATAATCAACTTAACTTCCTTACCATTTCTCAATTAAGACACACTGGGGGTCATTTGCTTGAGAACCATAAAGTGTCCAATTACCTCTGTTATTAGCACCAATTATCATTTTAATTAAGTATTCTGCAACTATCCACATAAACTTGATTCAGTCATCTGCCCTGGTGATGTATTTGTCGTGAAAATAAACAGCAATTGTAGCTTTATGACTTTAATAGGGCGTGGGAACAGTCTGGGGGATTTTTTATCACAGTGAAAAGCTACATCTGATGGGAAGACCAGAATATAAAATCAAGGCAGTGATGAAGGATGGCACTTTTTCAAAGACATTTCTAGTAAAAAAAGGGATGATCCCCATAAAATAAGAGGGTACTGTGATAGCAGTTGAGCTTCATGTATATGATCCGTAACCCCTGTGTGCACTTGAAAGGAATATAATGATTGATGACACAAGAAGGCAGGAACCTCAACTAAGCATATTGATGGAGTGCATTGTACAAGAGCCTTTGCAGCCATAGCAAATTTTTTAGTGTGGTGGATAATGGTGCAAGCTTATAGGAAGGACATGCAAAAAGTACACATATAGCACATCATATCAATCTGTTCTGCTTTTGATGATGACACAGTCATATTCTGTCAGGATGAGTAAACTTAAAATGTAATGTTTTTTGGTTGTGGAAGTTGACATGCATACAGTACATGGCAGAAAGAAATCCAGGCACATTCTCCAGTGGTCATTCTTCCCATTGCTCTCTGGAGAACTTTTACTAAACTGTGTATGGCACAGATGCATAACAAGCAGACTCTTAGCCAGAATGGCCACTTACATTGGCTACCAGTAATTGTTTGCTTTCTTGTAGTTAGTGTGCAGCACAGATATAGCACAGATGTAGCCTTGAACCACAAGAATAAATAATGGGTAGGGCAGATCTGTGTGTTTCTCGTCACTGCCAGCAAAGGTTGGTAAAGTTGTTCAGCAGATGTTGTGCAGTGTCAGTCATAGCCTGACAACTGATTATGCAACGGTGCATTATAACCAAGGTGACATGCTTGTATGTAAGAATAGCATTGTGGGCAAGTCACTGGCAGAGTGGACCGGTAATAAATGATCTCCATATACTTAACTGTTGCCAGGTAGTAATGAAAGTAATTCAGTATGGATGAAATCTTAAGACTGCAACTTCTATTGCCTTAGTGAGGTATAGTAATGCTGTTTCCTCATCTGTCACTTATAGACGATGAACCACTTGAATATGAAGGTTTTCTTCGTGGAGTAAGTCCTTAGTGGTGGAGTGGCTGAAGGAGACCTATAAATTTCAACCGTGCAACATTGTATAAAGCAAAGGGAACCCTGCACTACAGTAATTGTATTATGCAAATGATAGATAATACACAAGTGTGTCCTTGGTAAGGCTTCACTGTGTAGTTTTACTGTGCTGCTTTACCTACCCTATACTTTTGTGTTGCTGCCATTAATTGAGAATCCCCTGTAATTTGGGTTTCCAGTGTGAAAAAAGTGTTAACTGTATAGTGTCCAACTTGGATTTATGAAGAGTAAAGGTGGCCATGCATGGTAAGATTTGCTTGTTTGGAGATATCGTGCTAATGCAATAGGGCCAAACGATCACATTGTAATGAAGGGAATAGGAAATGATAGGTCAGATATTGATCGAGGAGGCATGTCGGAGGGCCCCATACATGGGCAGATAAGCTGCTGAGTCTTAAGGAAGTGTATGGCCAACTTAGAAATCACACACAACATGCTAGGGTCTTTGTGTTATGAAAATTGGAAAAGAGGAAATGTTGATAAAAATTGTCTCAATGCACTGACTTTGTTAGTTGGTTGTTTAAAAGTACATAACGTCTGTATGGCTGAGCCCAGAAATCCATTACACATGACACAACCTTGCATGAATGAAGGTCTTGTGACTGATTTAGCATGTAGGAGACAACCACATCTTTCTTGAGTTTATATTTCCCTCTAATGAATGAGTAATTACTGATTTCAACTTTTTTTTTAACTGCAGTGTTGCAGTATTGTGAAGAGAATGTCCCTGAAATAGCCATGTAATAAATTAACTTGTCAAGAAGATACAACATGTAATAATGGTATTCTGTCCGTCCAATATGCAAATAAACTCAGATTTCAATTTTCTGTTGCCAAAACCTCCAATTAAAACTGACAAAGAATAACTGTTTAACCCCCTCTATCAGGAATGACGAATGAACAACTATGTAAAGTGAAATTAATGAGTTAATATGTGTTACCTTTTATAGTATAAACCTGAAAATAAATATATATTTCTTACACTAAAGAAATTGTCTATTTGTCATGATTTGTGAATGTGTGTATATATATATATATATATACAGTTAATGTGTATGTATATATTTGTCATTTATTTCAAACTACAATAAATAGGCAGAACAGAATATGCAAGGTCAATGGTATTGGCCACGGCCAAAATTTTCTGGGTTTAGGCCACCCCTTTGCCGTCTAACATTATGTTGGGACTCCCCTTTAGGTAATGACAAGGTTACAGATAAATGATGCTCTAGAATTAAAACCAAAAATCCCTCACAGAGTGGTTCTCAGACTAGGCCCCTCCATCCACTGCAATGGTCCTCTCCAGGGGAGAGTCAGGGGAGTGGTCACTGATTCTAAAATGTTCATTTTAATACGTATAACATATTATTTGCCAATTAATTTTGTGTACCCATTTAATAAAAGGCAGTGATGGTCAGTTCCATCATAATTGTGTCTTAGAGTGCAAGATGAGTTGCATTTATTAATATATTTCATATACAGTATATTAATGTATATAGCACCACAAATGAATGCATTGCTTTACAAGGCATTAAAGGAGAAGGAAAGTCAAAATCTATTAACCACGCTATTAAATAGTACTAATATTGCTGAATAAAAACACTATATTTCTAGCTTGCCTAATGAAAGATTTACAGAGATACACTGCTACATTCTACATACTTGTTTCAGTGAACGGCGCCGCCATCTTTAACATGGCCGCCGCCGGCTTCTATGTTCACTGTGCCTCTCTCTTCTCAGCAACTGTCTGGAGCTGCATCCCTCTTGCCTCTCCCCCCTACCAGCACCGCTCGTGTCCCCCTTGCCTCTCCCCCCTACCGGCACCGCTCGTGTCGCCCTTGCCTCTCCCCCCTACCGGCACCGATCGTGTCCCCCTTGCCTCTCCCCCCTACCGGCACAGCTCGTGTCCCCCTTGCCTCTCCCCCCTACCGGCACCGCTCGTGTCCCCCTTGCCTCTCCCCCCTACCAGCACCGCCACTTGCGTCCCCATTGCCTCTTCCCCCTACCAGCACCACCGCTTGCGTCCCCGTTGCCTCTTCCCCCTACCAGCACCACCGCTTGCGTCCCCGTTGCCTCTTCCCCCTACCAGCACCGCCGCTTGTGTCCCCGTTGCCTCTTCCCCCTACCAGCACCACCGCTTGCGTCCCCGTTGCCTCTTCCCCCTACCAGCACCGCCGCTTGTGTCCCCTTGCCCGTGTCTCATGCTGCCGCTGCCGACGCTAGGGGGAGCCTCCTGTTTCTGCGCATGCGCTACCTACAGTTCTAGGTCCTCGGGTCTGGGGATGAGCGATGCATTATGGGAATCTTCTCTACACTGCTCCGCGTTTTTTTCCTGTTTGGCTTCTGATCTTCTGAACAGGTGAAATATGGGGAGACTTAAGGGCACTATTGAGACAACTGAAGGTATGCCTGCATTTTGAGATTAACTCTTTACTAGCCTTTCCTTCTCCTTTAAGACAAACAGGGGTACAGTTATTAGAGATTAGAGAGTGAGAATAAATACCTCTATGATTAGGTGCTTAGGTGTTTCAGTACACAGTCAGGATAAGGTCCTTACCCTGAAGAGTTTACAGTCTATTAAAGTTATGTTTTATTCAAGGAATATTGGTGGAATTATAAGTAATTAAGTATAACATTTCTTGTAATGTCTTGTAATTACTTGTAAGGTCATAATTAAAAAAAAAAAAAAAAACAGTCCCTGCATTTATTGTTTGAAGGTAACTGTGTTTTATAGCTAGCGAAAGAACCATATTGGTTTGGGACATTAAGAAGTCATTTGCGTGTCTCAGCCTATCATGCCATAAGTGAAGGTCAAAGTCTTTCATTTTTGGTTTTAAGGCAGTGCTATGTGTGTAGAATGAGGCATGTAAATACTGTACCTTCTGTTTTAAGAAGGCTCTTGGTGCTTGTCTTGCATTTGAGAAGGCCCCTGGGCTCCTTTTAGCCTCTCTCTCCCTAACTCCTATGGTTTTTTCACTTTTCTGCTTTCTAAGTCCCATCCCAGCGCTGCGTACATACGTAGCGATTTATAAATAAAGTTATACATACATACATCCCCTCAGAAGCCATTTTCCAGTATCTTGCACTGACAAGATCTAAGTAGAACAAAATAGGCTATTTTCAAGTTTGTATATATGTCTCTGAACAATTAGGCTGTATCCGTGCTATTAACCAACGGTTCTGGATGCATAGTTGGACACAGTGACATTAAGGAGTCATTTGCATATCTCCTTCTAAAATGCTATAAGTGAAGGTCATAGCCTTTCATTTTTGGTTTTAAGGCAGTGCTATGTGTGTAGCATGAGGCATGCTTGTTCTTTGGTTTAAAATCTGTATAGTGGACCGTATAGGGTATCTACAGAAACAGTAGATTTGCTAATCCAAACATATGGTGCAGATCTGTACCTGTAAAAATGCCATGTGTGTAGCATCTAGTGTTAACATTGCTGTTTATAGTGTAGCCATGCTTTGTGCCTGATGATACTCAGAAGAAACATTATGGGTGAAATGGAAATGTATATGTTATACTTAATATTAGTGGTGGAAGCACTAGAAAGGCGGGGAATCGGGTTGACATTAGGGGTATGCCCAGGAAGCCCTTAGCACATGTTGATGAACTACCTTTGAACTACTGGCATAACTCTATACACAGCAGACCCCGTGTTGCGGGGGGCCCTGGGTCTGCTGTACCTTAGTCCCCCCTCCCTGGCCCCTTTTCTCCCTTAATTACTGGGACAGTCAGGCTGGGAGGTGCAGGGCGGTCAGGGGCCTGGAGGGGGGTGGTAGAGGAGGGACTGGTCGCCCTCTCAAAAGCATTTCTGCAGTGGGGGCATGGCATAACCAAGTTACACTGCTGCTTTAACCTTTAAAAATGCTGAGGTTTCTAGTCTATCAACAGTAGAGGAAAGTGTGGCCAAGCAACTCCTATCAGCTTGAGTCATTTTCAGGATATAACCAAAGATCACTCATAGATCAGTAAACAAATCTATGGCTTCTTTTTTGAAAAAAACAACCCACATACTTATGATGGATTTGCAAAAAAAAACAACCCAGTGTTTTAGACTAGTTATAGTTGAATAAATATTTGATTAGCAGTTGGGTGATTATGTCTTGTACAATTAAATAAGACATATGTGCAAAATGTATTAAACATGTACACCTCTGCTAAACCGCATCCTTTTAAAGTGGCCCGCCTTCCATTACTAAAAGGAAAATAATGTTTCCAGCCATAAAAAAAGAAATAATACGGTTGTCAAATTAAATTAGTAGCTGTTGAATACCTAATTTGGTGGCATTATCGATGGGAGTGGTATTTAGTTATCTCATTTTTAGAGAGCTGCTACATCTAGAAGGGATAGAAACAACTTTCTTTATAAAATGAAAGATGGCTTTTAAGATGATAGAAGAAACATGGACATGGTTCATTTATAGTTCTGTATCTGTTATTACTCTTTAAATTGCTTTTGTAACATAAGAAAAGTTACTATTTACAATTTATTGCTTAATTGTTTTGTTTTCTCCATCAATCTCCAGTACCCCAATGCCTATACCAATCATGGCAGATAAGAAGTGTTGGCGAGATAATTGTTACCTTTACATTATCTTTTAGCATGATGTATATTCTGAGACAATTTGCAGTTGGTCTTCATTTTTTGTTTAGCTTTTTGTTCAGCAGCTCACCCATTTGGTATTTCAGCAGATATTTGGTCTTATTTACCTTAGCTACCAGGAGTTTGAATGAGAGACTGGAATATGAATAGGTGAGGGACCTAATAGGAAGATAAGCAATAAAAAGTAACAATAAGCAAAATTGTAGCCTCACAGAACAATAGTTTTTGGCTGTCGGGGTCAGTAACTTCCATTTGAAAGCTGGAAAGAGGCAGAAGAGGAAGGCAAATAACCCATAAACTATAAAGAATGAATAAAATCATAAAATCATAAAAGACCAATTGCAAGGTTTCTAGAAATAAGATATTCTATAATATACTAAAAGTTAACTTAAAAGTGAACCACCCCTTTAGAGTAACCCTCTATGTATGGCAAAGGGTGAATACTACTCCTGTTGCCACTTCATTAAAAGATTGTTTTACATTTCTATCAAATATAATTTGGAATGAGGAGCAACGTGGTAAAAAATCTTTGATATGTGAGAATTTGGCAGGAACCAGGTGCAGCCTAGAGTTGATATGGTTCTAAATAAATATTAGAATATTATTTCTTTATCCTATGTAATTTATTAAAACATTTACAGGCAAAAAGTGAAAGCAAAATAATTCCCTACAGCATGATGGAAACCATCAGACATCTAGAAACGTGGTGTCATTGCTGCTCGTGTGAGAGCTGATATAACAATAACTGGTTTCTAAGCAGCACTCCCCTATTTAATCAGAGAACAGCAGAATGGCAAAGATCAATGTCTTCTTTTTTCCCAAGAGTTGGCACACTTGCACAGAGCAACAAGAGTTTGTGGTCCATCAATAGCACGCATCTTTACATGGCCCCTTTCTAAGGTTTTTAATTGTAGTAATGAACTACAACAGATTGTGACCTTCTGAGCCGTTCCCTGGAAAAGAACAGTCTATATATTTAAAGGTAACAAATGATTCATGGCAGCTTAGCAGCGAGGCCTGTGGGTCCTCGCTTCCTCTGCGAATGTTTTTTTCTGCATTACAAACCCTAACATTAAATTGTGATAAATGAAGAGCGGAGGCTATTCATACAAATCAATGACTTTAGTGTATGTGTCATTAGCCTGAGAGATGCAGGCAGCGGTCACTACTATAAATCATGTGATGATCTGCTGTCTGCAGCTGGATGCAAGGAGATGTGTTAGGAAGGTTAAGGAATGAAATTATCTGTGCATTTTCTTTTATATATTCACCAGGTATTAGTGCAAGGAAAGGCCTGGCTTGTTAAGGAGAAAGCAGCAAATCAAATAAATGATTTTCAGTTTGATCTCTTTTTCAGATGTGTATTTAGGTCTAGTAATTATAAACAGACACATTTTGCAGCTCTGTACAATGAAAAATAACTCACAAGCACAGTAAAGATGCAATACTGTGTTTTTCTCAGTAGGGAGTATTTACAGTATAGACTGAGAGCATGATTAAAATGACTTGGCCAGCCTTAGGACCTTCTATCCTCTAATAGGATTGATATTCTGTATCTTCCCGCATTGTTGTTTGCATTGGGTCCATGGCAGTAAAGTTGCACCAACAATTCTGGACCCCATTGGTTCATACACAGACACACTTGCACAAATATGCACATGAAGTGAACACTTCAATACTTGAACAAACTCACAGTACCCACAACCCTTTCAGTCCAATCTTGGATGATGATTGGTGCAGCTCAACAACATCTGGCAGGCTGCAGGTTATAGGTATCTGGGAAGAGAAAGAATGGCTCCTTTTACAAACTCTAGGCTGCAACAGCTTTATGGGAAGCCTGCACTGGATTCTATTCACATCTTGCCAAGTCTCTCTGTGGCAACAATTTAGACTATAATCTCTGTGAAGCATGGGCTCACTGGTTTTATTTACTTATTGTCTACAAAGGAGTAACTCTTGCTCCCGAGAGCACAGGCTTACTGCTGGTGTTAGGATAATTAATGAGGAAGTTTTGACTTTTATGAGATTTTTCCCCCACAAAAGATAACTTGTAAAGCTTTCCCACTTGATTAAAAGTTTTCTGCCATATCATAGAGGTTTCATTCTGAAGTCACAATATAAAATTCAAAGCTTTGTCACTTGAAGTGACTCTCAGAGGCATTCCTCACCTGTTTTGCCAGGGAATGATTTGTGAAGCATTATACTGCAGCCAGAACAACTTATGTCTGAGATGGAATAACAAAAAAGACAGATAAATCATCTTAATCATCTGGGAGACATCAACAATATGCCTTTTTTTAACATAATAGGGTGACCTATCTTTGTTTCATAACATCCCAAGGTGCAACAGTGAAACCACATTGGTGCCTCGATACAAGTACCTGTTATGATTAGCAAATTTACCCCATTTGTTAGCAGTATAATCAGCCAGATATTAATGAATACACTTTGTGTTTTTTTTCTATTTCATTTTATAATGTTCTTCTATGAAAGTGTTATGTAAAGGTACTTTTATTTGATACAGCAGCTTCAGCAACTCAGCTACTACAGGTCCGGCACGCTGTGCAATAGAGAGTAATGGCTTAACATGCAGTATTTCTTCTTCGTGTCCTATAAATCTAATGCTCACTAACCCATGACCATGTTCTTCATTCAAGTACCTTGCCATGGCTTAGGGGTATGATTAGAATTTAATATATTTCTGATAGAGTTCATTTTGGGCTATCAGACTATGACAAGTGAATGTGAAAGAGTTAGAGGCCTTTTGTGACTGAATTTTGCAGCAATAAAACAAGGAAATAGTGGGGATGGACAAACTCCTACTGCAGTAAAAATGTATAATAAAAATATAATCTGCAATCCAAAATGGGAGGCACTGTTATATCTTTATTCAGAGAGCACTGGCAAATCCCTGTACAATGTGCACATCAGGGCTGAGTGGAAAAGTAAAGCTTACAGAAAGTACTGATCTGTAATATTATTGACAAAAGGATTTGCCTATAGGCAAGAGTGGTCATAGTGGGTGGCAGGCAATTAATATTAATACTACACCAGGTCAGTGGGGAATGGAACACTAACCTTTTAAACTGTGGTGATTAAAGTGAAGTGTGCTTGAGTAAGGCATGCGGTGCACCTAAATTAACCTGTGACTGACAGTAGATTTTGTGGAAAAACTGTAATAGGTTGGAGATGTTACTGTTCTACAAGATGCTGTTCCCGAGACAATCTATAACTGCTCCCAAGACATACATAAAAACATAAAAGTATAATTATAAAAAATAAAATACACAGCATTAAACATGTAGAGCAAGGTTAGCAAATACCCTTCTTCAGCATACAAATACTGAATATATGTCTCTTTAAATATGGTAGTCCTGCAACCTTATGAATGCAAGAAGGATATATTGATACAACCATAGTAAATTCCCTCAGCTGTAGTTATCCCAGATAACTACAAAATAATAATATCCCATCTTTTAATTGCAGCTAGCATAACATGGCTAGGTCAGTGGCACAATTTGGTCACACCCTGCCCCCCTGCAAAGGTCCCTCCTCCCCTGCCCCCCTCCAGGGCCGCACCACGCCAAACCTCCTGGCCCACGCCAGTCTTTTAGGAGGGGGGCTGGGGAGACTAAAATACAGCAGACTCCACGGTCCTGGACCCCCTGTCACCCAGGCCCTCGCGGGGTCTGCTCTATGGGTCTATTTGTACTGTGCCTTTTTAACTACATATATGGTAATTCTACTAATACTTATATTAAAGACTGTTTTTTTTGGACCATTTTATTTGGTATTTTGCTTGGATTTAAAAAGTAATACAAATAATGTAACAAATAAATATATTAGAGACCAGGCATGTATTGAACATAGGTGTACATTGTTCTGTAAGAAACTTAACTCTCAGTATAAAACATCTTGTTGTTATTTATTGACTAAATGCAAGTGGTTAAAATAAATAAAACAATGCAAGAAAATGTAGGCATCTGGCACTTAAAGAATCCACACACAGACCACCAAAATAATAAAAAGCAGACCATCAAATCCAAAGGCTGAAGCTGAAAGAAGGCTGTCACATACCATTTGCTCACATGAAATCCCTTAAAAACTTTTAAATGCTTATCATTTTCATTTGTGGATAAATACATTGGTTTGGGTCTTGTCAGTGAACAGCTGGGTGGATCCTTAAAAGTAACACCTCCCTCAATAGGCAGACCACCTTTGGGCAGACCAATAGTTGCAAGTATTGAATCAGCTGGTGAACGTCTATCAGAATGTGTAGTTTTTTATTTTCAACAAATAGTATTGCACCTTTCTAGTTTTATTAGAGACAGTGGACAGGTAATCAATGTTATGAACATGATGAAATGGCAATCCCATTGTAAGTGGGCTATTGTGGATGTCAGTGCAGTATATTGCTGTGTTACACACATCATCCCACCCGAATCATCTCGTTCATAACTTTCCTATTGGTCAGTTTCCGCACCTTAGATGGTTGTGCTCAGACTTCCTAACTAACAATTCCAGACATTTTCTGTCATGTACTATTGGAGATTTGAACATGGGCAGCAAACTGGAAAATGAGGTTCAATGTGGACAAGTGCAAAGTTATGCACTTTGGCAGAAATAATATAAAAGCAAACTACCTACTGAATGGTAGTTTGTTGGGGGTTTCCTTAATGGAGAAGGATCTAGGGGTTTTTATAGTTGTCTAATTCCAGGCAGTGTCATTCTGTGGCTACTAAAGCAAATAAAGTGCTGTCTTGTATAAAAAAAGGGCATTGACTCAAGGGATGAGAACATAATTTTGCCTCTTTATAGGTCCCTGGTAAGGCCTCACCTTGAGTATGCAGTGCAGTTTTGGGCTCCAGTCCTTAAGAAGGATATTAATGAGCTGGAGAGAGTGCAGAGACTGCAACTAAACTGGTAAAGGGGATGGAAGAGTTAAACTATGAGGTGAGACTGTCGAGGTTGAGGTTGTTTTCTCTGGAAAAGAGGCGCTTGCGAGGGGACATGATTACTCTGTACAAGTACATCAGAGGGGATTATAGGCAGATGGGGGATGTTCTTTTTTCCCATAAAAACAATCAACGCACCAGAGGCCACCCCTTTAGATTAGAGGAACGGAGCTTCCATTTGAAGCAGCGTAGGTGGTTTTTCACGGTGAGGGCAGTGAGGTTGTGGAATGCCCTTCCTAGAGATGTGGTAATGGCAGATTCTATTAATGCCTTTAAGAGGGGCCTGGATGAGTTCTTGAACAAGCAGAATATCCAAGGCTATTGTGATACTAATATCTGCAGTTAGTATTAATAGTTGTATATATAGTTTATGTATGTGAGTGTATAGATTGGTAAGTATAGGTTGTGTGTGCTCTGTTTACTTGGAAGGGTTGAACTTGATGGACTCTGGTCTTTTTTCAACACTATGTAACTATGTAACTATGTATCAGGTTCAAGGGATTGAAAAGGTTCACCCACATTGCATGGGTGTCAACCTGTCACTTATTATTTTGAAACATGAAGTTTTCTGAATATTTACCTTTAACACTACCTGAACTCAGACTTTGATGTGTCCTGTTATTATCATTAATTCACTAATCCATGGCTCATTTATTCTCCATATTACTTGATTTCCATTGTACTGTATAGCAGTTACCCTCCATATTTGGGTCAATAATTATCTCCAATACCTACAATTGCTTGAATTGTTATAATTGTCCACTTCCTGAGGTAAGGATCTGGGGCTGGAGCGCCTCGACCACCCTAATGTATTGGTGAGTTTTCATTTCTGATTTGTGCTTTGGTGCCTTTATTTTTTCTTTGCAGTATAATAAAACAACCCAAAACCAATTTATACAAAAAAATAAGCTAGACTATAGTGATCAAAACAAAGATGTTTTACATTAAAAATGTGTTCTTTTTAATTGTTTTAATTGAAAACTCTATGTATTTTTATTATCTGCTGATATGGCCAAGGTTGGGGCAGGCAGCAGATAAATAGACAGGGTGTGGTCTGGTCCAAGATTAAGGCAGGCAGATGGTGGAGGCAAAAGTCAGAATACATCGATCAGCACCAGGAAATCCAAAAGACATAGGCAAGAAACAGGGATTAGGGTTCAGGACCAATGCATGAACCAGGAACTAGACAGGCACTCAATCAGGAATCAGGCAGGGAACTCAGGAACTCAACTGAATCCTAAAGGGCTAGATCTCAACTAAGAAGCTTTGATAACCAAGCCTCTGGCAGTAGTAAAAGGCAGGCTTTTAAAGGCCCCTATTAAGTAATTTAGCCTAGCCATGTTCCTGTTTAACATGGTTTCGCTCCATGCTATTAGTTATTGTTCTTGTGTTTATTGCCATATCACTTACTGATTGCATTTTCTATCATTCTTGCCAGTTTTCCTCATCCTAATACTTCAGTGTATTAGAGTATGGTAATGCTTATCTGCATGTCAAACTACACACTGGCTCATAGTAACATGTAGTGGAGGCAGAACAATTAATTAATTAACAAGTTAATCCAGTCAGGAAAAGATTTTGTAACATTTGTTATTCTACATGTAATATATCCCTGAACACTGAAAGAGCTTTCTTAATATTGCTGATAAATGTATTATTTACTGCACTCCAAGCTTTTATTCATTATTCCAAGAATGTACTTATAGAGGTCTACTGGGTACTACAGTAGGCTTTATCCTGATCAAAAAAAAAAAAGCACTGCATTCTCAGGTTTTGCACAATTAGTCCAATATATTGTTATTTTTGTTGTTGTGCAAATCCTGAAAGTGTAGTGCTTCATGGCTAAATGTTGCTTCATGGTATATATGGCTAGATAAATAGACATTCTTTCTACAGTAACCTTATTAACCAAATATACCACCTTACTGTATAACTGCATATCCATTACATGTTCCTAACTGAAATTTAAAGGGGTTGTATGGCATGACTGGTGTAGGGGGCACCAAAAAGCTGGAGTTAATGAAGAGAATTAAATTGTGAACTGCTCAAAGTACTTCTGGTAACGTTGACTGCGAGCAGCTTTTTGTCACTCCTGCAAGACCATTGTGAGAGGCATGTTTCTTAATATTATTTGTAATATGTCATAAAAGTTTCTGCATTAGCATTCAAACATATAATGGCAAGCCAAACATAAGTGCCAATATATTGTATGTATCAATGAGTACAGAATGATTCAAAATTCAGTTACCTCCACCCCAGTGGGATCTGTATTTATAGGCTGTACTAGCCACTATTTTGTCTTTTGCACTTAGTCCTAGTGAACGGAAAGACATTACAGTCTACTCTGCATTTATAGTGCATGTGTGTATGTATGTTGCAATGCCTAGAGTTACATGGCAGTCCCTTGGCACAGTTTATTTACCTAAATATTTACCTTGTTATAAAGTGCTTGGGCTGGTGAAATGTCGGAATGGTAAATATATTACAACCCAAACACAGCTACAACTTCCCAGTCTCTCTAAAATCCTGTCTTTGTTTTTCCTCAGTTATTGGTTATGTTTTTGTTTGCTTAGTGAATTGCTGGTGAATTCTGCACTCAGAATTTGGCACTTTAATATGTATTATCACTTTCTTTCCAGGCAGTAATACCAACATTGTTGGGTAAAAAATATGTAGTAGAGCTCTTCAAGTACATTAAAAGAATTCTCTACCAACACTATGAGATGCAGTTTCTAGTTTTTAACTGGAAACATCAATGATTTATTGGTTGCTGCCTTTGACAAATGTGCCACCTTGAAATACCCGACAAGTTGTATTGTGTAGTAACAGTGTAAGTAAGGTTGAAAAAAAGACCCAAGTCCATTAAGTTCAGCCCTTCCAAAATTCTCTATATTTTTTCACAAGAGGCAAAATGTTTCTCCATAATACATGTTGGTGTGTTTATTTTTGAGAACAATGTAAATATAAAATGTTTCTTAAAGGGGATCTCAACCCTCTGTAAAGCTGTTCCACTGGTGCAGTCCAATGTTCACTAAAGGAAGTGGCACAAATATAATTACAGATGCAAAGATGTTTCACCATTTAAGTACGCCATCAGTAATATTGCTGTAATATAACATACAGAAACAAGAGTAAAAAATTTGTCTGCTTGTTATTACACTATAATTAAACAAGAGGAGGAAGGACAGTTAGTTCTAATACATTGTCTGAGCAAAGGGAGACCTTACTGTCAATCAAAATCTGACTCCAAGTGGCGTGTTTAGTAAGATTGAAGATAAATATCTCCGGTGATGTTGCCCATAGCAACCAATCAGCATTAAGATTTGAACAGTCACCTACAAGCTAGAAATCAAAGCAAAGACCTAATTGGTTGCTACAGGCAACATCACCAGTGATATTTATCTCCATTCTTAGTAAACACACCCCCAAGTCCAGTATGTAACCAAAAATATTGCTGGGTGGGGTCATGAAGATAATTGCAGAACAAATGCAGAATTTTTCAATCGATTATTTTTAGAAATTTCATCTTTTTCAGTTAAAAGAAGCTCGAACAGATGGTATTTGTTATCCAGAAACCTGTTATCCAGAAAGCTCTAAATTACGAGCAAACCATCTCCAATGGACTCCATTTTAATTAATGAATTCAAATTTTTATGAATTACTTTTTTTCTGTAATAATAAAACAGTACCTTGTATGTGATCCCAACTAAGATATAATTAATCCTTATTAATGGGAAAGCAATCCAGTTTGTTTTAATTATTGTTAATAAATGTTATTTTTAGTAGACTTAAAGTATGGAGGTCCAAAATACAGAAAGCCCCTTTATCCAAAAAACTCCCAGGTCCCAAGCTGAATAATGTGCTGGGTTTACTTGGATGGGTTGAACTTGATGGACTCTGGTCTTTTTTCAACCCTATGTAACTATGTAACTATGAATAATAGATCCCATACCTGTATTACATTTTCTTTTTCATTTTCTGTTAAGCAAAGCCCCATTAAATTCTTTTGTCTTTTCTAGTAGTGGAGGGGCAGTCTTACAGTTTGGGAACGTCTGATCTAATATAAGGAATTTTGGGGCATGTTTACTAAGCTTGGAGATAAATATCACAGGTGATGTTGCTTATAGCAACCAATCAGTAATTAGATTTGAACAATCACCTACAAGTTAGAAACCAAAAGCAAAGATCTGATTGATTGGGCAACATCACTGGTGATATTTATCTCCTATCTTAGAAAACATGCCCCACAATACCTGGGTCTACAGAGACAACGGGACTATGTAGGCATTAATAATATATTATCTCAAAATAGTCAGTTTTTTTTACCTCTCTTGCTGTGTCCGGTGTGGCTACTTAAAAATATAGCCTTATAGCCCTTTGTGCCATTAGTCTTAGTAATACAGGTATGGGACCCGTTATCCGGAAACCCATTATCCTGAAAGTACGAATTACGGCAATGCCATCTCCCGTAGACTCCATTTTAATCAAATAATTCAAATGTTTAAAAATGATTTCCTTTTTCTCTATAATAATAAAAAAATAACTTTTACTTGATCCCAACTAAGATATAATTAATTGTTATTGGAGTCAAAACATTCCTGTTGGGTTTAATTACTGTTTGAATAAGTTTTTAGTAGACCTGAAGTATGTAGATCCTAATAACAGAAAGACCCCTTATTTGGAAAATCCCAGGTCCAGAGCATTCTGGATAACAGGTCCTATACCTGTATTTAAAAGATAAAGTTTCCTTTCATGTACCATGTTACTCTGTTTTGTTTGTCTCTACAGCACTGGCATATTCTCAATCTCATTCTAAAAAACATGCGCAACAGTAAAATAAAAATGTAAAAATACAACAGACAAGAGTTGTGTTTGGTATCTACCCATATGTTTATTTTGTATTGTTTTATATTTACTCAATGGCATACATAAAATAAACACTTGGCACACCTGCACATTTTAATATGCAAAGTAATTCATTCCAATCATTATGGCAATTACCATTGCAGGAGCATAAGTTAGTTGGGAGAACTGATCACCTGAAAATTGTTTTTTTCATGTCTCCAAAAATAGCTTCTGAGTCAGAATGGAAATTAATTTTTTAGATTGTGAAGCAGTTAACTGTATCTTAGATAGGCCTATCCACATACAGGGCCAGGGCCATGGCAGGATATGGTTGTTTTTTTTATTTCAGTTATTATGATAAGTGCTAAAAACGCTCTGCAATACAGGACCCCTTATCCAGAAACCCATTATACAGACCATCTCTCATAGACTCCATTTTAATGAAATAATTCACATTTTTGAAAATGATTTCCTTTTTCTCTGTAATAATAAAACAGTACCTTGTACTTGATCCCAACTACGATGTAACTGATCCTTATTGGAACCAAAACAATCCTATGGGATTTAATTACTGTTTAAATAGTTTTTTAGTAGACTTAAGGTAGGAGATCATAATTACAGACCCCTTATCCGGAATACCCCAGGTCCCAAGCATTCTGGATAATGGTCCCATACCTGTACTAGGTACCTGATCTCCAGGAAAAAATGCCACACAGCCCCTATATTACAAAATTTCAGTTGCACTATTAAAAAGAAAGTGCCATAGCCAGAGCTGACTAATGGAACTGTCAAGGCCCGTCGGCTTTTACTGGGGTTGAGGTCAGGACCAAGGAGGAAGCTGGGTTCAGAATGTCCAATATGTGGTATCCAAGGGGCAAATCAACTCTCAGCTTAGTCTCGAGCAAAAAGTGTCAAAACCGGTAGAACAAGCAAAAATAACAATTCAGGAACACCCAGTAGCTTTGGGTATTTTATTTTGTATTTGGTGCCGTGCGACGTGATGATGTCATGCGTTGGCGTGCGCCGGCATTCCATCGCCGGGAAACCATGTGGCACCTATGGGCGCTGCCATCCTGGATGGCGCATGGTGCACATTAGAGGACCTCACCCTGTACTGCTCACCCTGTAATGGGAGTTGGCCTAGGCAAAGTCAAGCCAGTTTTTGAGTTTTTCAAGTTTGTAAACTTGAGAATTTAAAGGTGTTTGAGTTCGTTATGCAAATAAGTTTTCCTTAGTCATAAATAAACGAGCATTCGATATGTAAGTTTATTCGATTTAGAAAAACAAACTCAAATTCACATTTACACGTGTAACTATCTACAATAAAAAATAGCCCAGTGTGTCAATAATAAATAGAACTTGCACATCTTTGCATTGGACTTGCTCTGTGCCTTCCTGGGAGTGTTGCTCTGTGCGGCAGTATACAGTTCATAAAATTACTGATGAAAACAGTGTTGGAATATGGGTATTAAAGATAATAAATGGGGTGGCAACAAGCATTAAAGTGGGTTAATGTTTTACAATGTTACACCCTGTTTGTTTTCCCTATTTATTTGCTCATTTGCTTCATGAGTCTTACAGTCTAACGTACAGAAATGTGAGCAGGCACAAAGCCTTCCTGCATGTTTACGCTAACAAAGTTCAGTTAATAAAATATTAATATAGGATGATTCAAGTCAGCATGAGCAGAACAGGCAAGCTAGCAGTTACACTTGCATTAATGGTTGAAGTCAATGTTATTATAAACAAATGTACATTCAAAGTCATTTTTAAAGAGGTTGGTGTACATAGGGGGGTCTCATTTTTTACCAATTTTTTCCCTGTAATTGTTGATAAAATGGATCACCTGATCACTATATAGTGATGTTATAAAGTGCACATTGTGATCCACTACACAGAAACTGACATATTTGAATTGCGTACAGCTTTACTATATATTGTTTATATTTATTTGGAGGCATCAATTGAATTCACTAAAAGGCATGGTTGGACTAGGCCAGGGGGACACCGGGCAAGCATGGCAGGCAAAGGCTGGCTCTGACTTTACGGCTGGGGTGGGGAGGCCCCGGGCTGGCATGGCCGGTGGGCCCTGGACACCCCAATCCAATACTAGTAAATGGTGATTGGTTTCTATGGGTTACTGTTCCTGGGCAAACTTAAAGTCTTTTATTATATAGCCCTTATGTCAGGCTTAACTTCTGGGAGTAGTCCACCTGGAATATGTGATTCCATAGGCTGATGGCTCTCACCTTAATGCACAAATTAAAAGTTTAAAATTGTTTGTTACACTCATTGGCACATTAAAACATAGTTTTCCACCATTTAGAATTGAAAATCCATTACAAGGGTGCAGAGTGCAACTACAAGTGCACAAATTTCGAGAAACTATGATCAGTCAGTGAAGTGTTTGTTAGGAGGCACAATACACAATATGGATTCAGTTTGAGAGAGGCAACCTGATTCATAATGTAACGATTTCCCAACAAAAGGAAGTGTGGATTCTGTTTAGCAACAAGGCTCAATTGGAAGATAGTCAGACATACCTTAGTAATTATCCTTCTACTGATCCCCACTGGCAGTGAATGGGTTGCATGGTAGCTGGATCCCATACTTATATTTTAGAAAAGACCTGGACCTTGTGGATTTTTTCACTCAGACTCGATTGAAACTAAACAGAAGGGGATAACATTGTGCAAAGGAATGAATCTAAATCTCTGTTTGCGAGTCTGGACTTGTACTGTGGGACGGCAGTGACAAACACCCAAGGGAATGCTGTGTTATCCCAATTACAACACAAAAGACTACAACATTGGGTCATGGATGAAAGAGAATAAATGTTTCTAAATATGCTGCTTAAACACACTCAAGCTTACAGCTATTTAACTGGGGCATTAAAAGCATGTATGCATTATGGAGCTATGACTACCTGCTTCATTCTCTTTTGCTTTCAACCTTTTAGTCTGGAAGAAGCCTAATTAGAAGCATGAACAGGGCTCTCTCTCCCTGCCCTTAAATCAGTAATTGGGTTCAGTGCAGAGACTGTCAGGAAATTAACACATCACACTATGACAGCTGTTAATTTTTCCTACTTATTTGTCGTATGAATCACTGCTGATTTGCCAGAGTGCATAACAAATTAGCGGTCTCTAATCAGAGCCCTCTCTTCTATGTGTAGCACCTACTTGTATATATACATATATATATTTATTTTTTAGACCATTGCTTTATTGCTTCAGCAGAGATGTCTGTTGCTAGGTGTGTCACTGTCAATAAATCCAAATAAGCAAATGGTAAAAGCGCAAGAAGCTGTTTAAATTTTGATGAAGGCTTTTAGTTACATTTTTAAACTTAAACATGCAACTGTATTTTTTCAAATTGACATTCCTCAGCATAATATCATGTCAAGTGCCTTGTACAGTCTGAAGCTCGGCATATTTTGAAAAGTGGAATTTAAAAAAAAAAAAGGTAGTTTTGACTTGGAAGGTTGGCTAACAGAGCTGTTTAGCTGGAATTGGTAAATAACATTCCAGTATTATCAATGGATTAATACAATTTAGAAAGAAGCCTATGTAGCAGGATTTTCCCTGTGGTCTGAGAAGAATTATGGGGCTTTATTTGGAGTCTGAGACACAGCTTAATATTACAAACATATCCTACTATTAATGTTCTTCTGTGTATATCCATGCAGGTATATTTGTACACATGGAAAAGGATCCAGATTATTACCATCTAGGAATAAACCAAAGGAGACAATTCAGTACTGCAATTTAAACAACAACTTCAGCCATGTACATTCCAATTAAAACATATAATGTGTTCCTTTTAAAGGATGAACCATAGACATAGATGGTGCTTCACCAAAACATTACATTAGGCCAACATATTATAACATGTTAAAACATATTGGGAGCTTTAGCAACAGCATGCTTGGATTCCTAATGCAACAATACTAAAAGTACCATGCAACCTCTCAAAGACCATAGGCCAATAAATGCAACAGGACCGTCCAATAAATTTCGTACCCAGTGGCATAGCAACAGGAGAGCAGGCCCCATATCTGTGAGTGGGCCCAGGGGTGAGGGTTAACAACCCTTAATCTCCACACTCCCAGCACCTGACCCTCCCACAAAGTAGAATCTCTCACATGTTGGAAGAGCTATAAATTATTGTTATTGGGGGCCCAGAGGTGTTAATTTACATCCCTGATACTGCCTGAAACAATGGATTCCTTTCAGCTCAGATGGATTCAAGGCTTGTGAACATATTAACACTATTATTAACATTATTTATCAAAGGTACTTGCATCCAAATATGCTCCTAATACTTCTGCATTGTTGTGCAGAGTGTCCATTTGTTTTTTACAAGAATGGTGTGCAAGTGCACCTATTGAAGCAAGTCAACACTGGAGCTACCACCACCCTGAATGTGGCAGTAATTCTATGGTTCCTATAGCAGCCTGCATCAACAGGGGAAACAGACTTGTGCCCAAAGAATAACACACTAATGCCATTTCAACAGGGAACACCAGATGCTAAGCTTTCAACAGTATGAAAGTATTAGCCACAGTATCCAACCAGTAACTAAACACTAGCCCAATTCCATTTTGTCTTTCATTACCTCCTAAATACAGACCCTATGCCTTCTAGAGGATCACTTCCAGTTGCAAGTCCAATTATAAACTAACTATAACCTAAATTAGCTCTAAACTCTGCTGGTAGGACCTTGCTCAACCTTGGGGAAAGAACACTTTGAAGTAGACATAACATTCAGTCTTTTCAGTGAACTGTGGCTCCCTCAAAAGCTCTTTATTTTTTCCTGCTTTTCACTTATGTCCTCATTATAGCCACATGCTTCACTGCTGGACTTCTGCTTAGACAGCCATAGGGAACTTGTAGCAGCATATTTTATTGGAATCTAGTAAGATTGCCCCGAGGGTTAAAAAAAAATCTGTTCATTGAGTCTACTATGGATGGAGGGCTAAACAAATATCTGATTAACTGAAAGCATTTGCTAAGTTGGAAGGTGAGAACTTTCTGTATGCAAGTCAGATCCTTGTAACAGGTCTTATATTTTATTCAAAGTTAAAAGCATAAACAGATTTTGTTAATAGGAACAAGGTTATCACTGCAAACAGCAACACACTCCTAGGAATTTTCCCTTTTTTTAGTAAGAATCACAGTGAATTGAACACTGGTGCCAGTTTGTTTAATAATCATTTACCTACTGTATTCTTTCAAGGACAAGTAAAGGCAAATTCACTGGGGGTGCCAATGTATTAGACACCTCCAGTGAACATCATCGCTAACCATAGATTGCCCATGGTGGTGTTCCTGTCTTTATAAGATACTGTTTCCCCAGTGTTTGTCTTCAGGTCACAGCACTTACTCAGTAGAGTAAAAATAGAGCTTCAACTTTAAAGTCACAAATTTTACTCTACAGGTATGGGATCCATTATCCGGAAACCCAATATCCAAAAAGTTCCAAATTACGGAATGACCATCTCTCGTAGACTCTATTATAAGCAAATAATTCTAATATTTCAAAATGATTAACTTTTTTCCTGTAATTATAAAACAGTACCTTGATCCCAACTAAGATATAATTAAACCTTTTTGGAGGCAAAACAATCCAATTGGGTTTATTCAATATCTAAATGATTATTTAGCAGACTTAAGGTATGGAGATCTAAATTATGGAAAGATCCCTTATCCGGAAAACCCCAGGTCCCAAGCATTCTGGATAATAGCTCCCATACCTGTACTATGAATGTGCGCTATCCTGCTACTGCAAAGGATTACTGGGGCATTGTGCAAGATGGAGGAGCAATGATGTTCACTGGGGGGGTGTCTAACACATTGGCAACCCCCCCCCTCCCAGTGAATTTACCTTTCCTTGTCCTTTAACAGTAGAAATCTGCTTGCTCTACACACATTTTCTTTTGAGAAAATATATTTATGCTGAGTATCCAGGAAATTAATTTGAAATCAACAAATACTTTATAAAATGCTAATATTAATAAAAAATTCCAAAAACAAAATCAGTGATTTTGTAATTTTAGTTCAATGACAGTTAGGAGTCCTGGATAGCAGGATGTCCAGTATATTTGGTTTATATTATGATATTTTCTGGGGTCATTTAGACACTGAGCCTGATTTTCCATAATTCTAAGTGTCTTCCTATAGTTCTTACATCTTATTCTGATGCTAAATTTTAGCAGTACCATATAACAAACTGCACCTAATAAAACAATATTGTATGCTCGAACACCCTCAATATCGCAGTGCATGGCCATAAGAGGATAAAACAGCAGACATCCTTTCCATTTTACAGAAACAGACAAATGTGTTCCCCCTAGGAGACCTGAGATTAGTGATGCTAAAGGGGAAATACTAGAGGCCAATTGTTCCTGTAGTTGGTAAAATGACATTACAAAGCGGAGTTCAGTCTGGAAACAGCAGCATGACCCAGCAGAGCACGGAAGCACTTTATTAGCAATCCTGAGTGCCAATCATCTGATTATAAAGGAAAGGGCAGAGTGACAGTAATCTACCAGGGAAAATTAACAATATGCTTTATGAGGCACATCTTTGTTTAAATTGTATTATTTTGCTTTGGGAAAATAGAAAAGATAGTGAGCAGTGTCATATACAATATAAATGTATTTTACTCCCCTATTTTTGTGCTGATTCCTCTAATCAGCAATATTTGAGGTAATGTGCTTTTGACCCCCCACCATTTTCTATAGTAAAAGGTAACCTAGTTTTCATCAAGATTTTTAGAGACTATACAGTTTTGGGGGTGGACTCTTCTGCACCTTGAAAAGCATTACGGTATATCATTTGCATAATATCCTGCCACGCAGATGTCTGAAGTGTTGTCAATTGGTAAAAACCCCTTCTGAACAGCAAGTGTGTGTTCCAGTATAAAGCAACTAGTTTTTTTTATGTAAGTAGGAGACCCTTGCATTATGAAATAAGTGGTAGTGACCATTAAATATTGCATGCCAGTGTTCATTGCAATTGAGATTGAAATCTAATTTCTCTATCATAGGTATAAAGCACAAACTTGGATAATATTCATCAAATTATGTTTTTCATACCAGCAATTTGTACTATAGTTATTGCTTCTCCAAGAGTAGTTTGTGGGGATTATGAACAGGGTCGGACTGGGCCGCCGGGACACCGGGAAAAATCCCGGTGGGCCCCGGCCCTAGTGGGCCCCAGCGGCCCAGTCCGACCTTTGCCGGTGCTCCCCCTACTGACTGTTCCTCCCCGACGCGTTCAATTTATACGCGCTCGGGGAGGACATCAGGCGGGGGCCCTTCGGGGGGGTTAGGGGGGCCCCTGGGGGGGGTTAGGGGACGCGGCTGGGGCACCTGCAGGGCCCCTGGGACGGGAGCCCTGGTGGGCCCTGCACCCCCCAGTCTGACCCTGATTATGAAGTAAGATGTCAGACGAGAGTTATTGGCATCCAGTGTAGAAGTGGCTGGGATAATGGTTGGTAACTAGTAGGGTGATCATGCTGAGCTCCTATGATTAACTAGTCATCTGCTCAAGATCCGCTAGTAGATCCTACCTTTTAGGTACTACTGTTTTAGTGAGCCACATGGAAACATTAGACCACAAAAGACGTATTGCAGTAGACAGTAGCAGAGGCTGAGAATGGTCGACTTGCCTTGATGTCCCTCTAGAATAGAGTAAGGATGGTATAGAGAAGTTCTGCTCTATTGGCATATTCGCTTCACCTGCTTGTATTTACTAAGCAAATGTGCTAAAGTTTTTGGTTATTGCTTTCGGAGGGACTTTATACTCATGGTTTGCTAAAAACATTATACTAGATGCCTGCACAGTGCCAGATTATAACAAAATATAGCTCTAAAATTTCTAATCATTCCCAAAAACCGATGCACACCATATCTCACTTCATATTAACCCATAGACAATGCATGTTTTTCAAACCTCTATTGTATTCACTTAGGTCACATATATCACATTTTTGCTACAAATCTGAGCTCCCCTAAGGATTATTTCTATATGTAGTGTTTTATGGATTATTATTTTCTCAGATCTGAGACACAAGAGACATTGAAATGTTCTGCTGCCCTTCATGGCGTTTGGTGTTTCTCATCATAAAATAAACAAGCAGAGATAACGATAGGTATATACTGTACAAATGAGGCACACAAGCATATCTGTTGCCTCTGTTACATGAGCATTTAATAATATAAGGGCTGATTCACTGTTTAGGTTGGAGTCTGTTAGACATAAAGCTTCCTTTCTGTATAATTAGCTGTATAAATAATCCCCTTGACCTCCAGAGAGGTAGAAACTGGTTTTAATCAAAATGACTTGAGTACGGATTATAGCAATGCTCTTCAATTCTTGGAACGCCTGTGAAAAAAATACGGAATTAATTGTCAACTGTGCAACAGACACCGTAGATGATTATTGTGAACAAAAAAATAAAGGTCAAGAAGATTATAGAGGATGCTCCAACTATCTGATACCTATAAAATGGCACAAAAGAGTACTTTGTAACAGTTACATTACAGAAGAATATTAATAACGGCTTTGGAAACCATTTTACCTTTACTCATAATGATAGATTGAACTCAATGAATGTGTGTATCAGTGAATCAGGAAATAAATCTATACAAAAACTGAGAACAGAGAAATTTAAAGATAATATCAATAGATTGTAAGCTCTCATATAGATTGTAAGCTCTTTTGGGCAGGGCCCTCTTGATCTCTTGTATTGCTTATTGGTTGCTTTATATGTTACTCTGTACGTCCAGTGTATTAAACCCACTTATTGTACAGTGCTGTGAAATATGTTGGTGCTTTATAAATACATAATAATAATAATAATAATAATAATAATAATAAATAATAATATAAGTGATTCAGTGAGAGAAGACATGGCTGGGGGTGGTAGATTTCCATTAATGATCACTTTTGAGGCATATCACCAATCCCCAAGTACTATTCTGCTGCTCTTAGCAGTTAACAGCAGTTACATAATTAGACTAGGACACCCCCTCCCACAAAAAAGTGGCAGATAATAAAAGACAGGAAATTCTTTGTGCTGGACTAAGTCTTAAATTTAGTCGCGGAACTCTTGTCATGCTCCTCCCTTATCCGCTTCCACACACAAACCCCTGTAAGTGAACTATAGGAGATATTTAACGGGTATACAAGCATAAGTGCTGGAACACTGAGAGCTACACAATTGCACCTCTTGGGATCAATACACAAAGCACCTGCAACTGGACCCATGCCAATTGCCAAATTAAAAAACTCAGTGCAAGGAAAACTGTACAGTTTACACAGGGGTCTAAATGCACCTTCAGTTCCTTAGCACTCCAGCCTTTTGTGTCCTTAATGTCACTCACACCAGAAGAGAACCAATGGATGACTATATCTTATCCAAAACGTTGCACCTGTGGGTTACAGGTGGGCAAGGTAAAAAGTCTACCTTTGTTTTGTTCATTTCCATAATAAGCCAGAATCCAGCTTTAAGTATTAAAATTTAATGTGGGAAAGCTCTTTAGAGTAGGATCATTTTAGGACCTTTTATAATGTCACACCTTAAAATAAGTAGTAGTAGTTGACTACCATTCTATGATTGATTAACACCTGATTAAATCTAGGTTTTTTATATTGTATGCAGACTGCTTTGTAAATGCATCCATAAGAAATGTAAAATATGGAAATGGAATATTTTTTTTATTAAGAATTTGCACTGGCTCCCATGTTTTTGTCTTGTAGCTTTTGCTTGTCCCTAATATTTAAAGTAGTATTCACTTAATTATTTTGTATATCACCAGCTACTATACTTTCACTGACTATTTGCAACTGACTCTGAACTAGTAAGAACTAAATCCAATAGTTAGAGTACTGGAACATTCCGCAGTCTGTCTGTATGCACCTAGCAAAATTATGTGGGCTATTTAAATTTTAACAGAGTCAGGGGACTCAATAAACGCTTTATTTGGCCAACTGCAGTATACAGTGCAATGGATAAATGAACTAAGCACTGCCACCCTTGGAAAGATGTGCTTAAAGATAGAAATCTGCTTAACAAAATTTATCATTTGGGAAATCAGTTAATTTATAGTTCTTATTTAATTGGCTGCTGTAATTAATTTTCTTTCATTTTTTTAAAGCAATATTCTAAGAATTGGCATTTTGATCATGATTCTAAATATACAGTATGTCTTTACCCAAGAAGAAGTTACATATAAACAAATCCTAAAGATTAATTGCTGTGACAAATGAATGTTTCCGGACACAAAAATACTCGAGAAAGACTGCAAACAGATGTTACAGTGGTGAGAATCAGGTCTCAGCAATCAGCACAATATTATGGTACTAGGGAATAACTGATTTTATTTTGCACATTACGGCATTTTTATTGTCTTCAAGCACAAATGAGATGTACTTGCTAAAATCACACGAGTTCTTTTCAGCAAATCTGCTAAAGTCTCCTCTGTAGAATGCAACAGAATAGACCATAAATCACTGTGAAAAGAAAGAGCATTGTTACAGTCACATTGGTAACAAATACACGAAACAAGATGTTCTGCTGACAAATCACATTTCTGTTTTAACATTTTGGGTTCCAAGATGTCTGTAACGGGTTGTAAACATGACATGGCTTAAGGGGTTACAATAGCCTCTTGCTTGGATTGAGATTATAAATATTCCTATTGAATTCCTATTGTTAAAGCCTTACCTGCTGATCGAGCTGTCACAATAAAAATCATGCCACTATTGTATTTTGTTTTATACAAAGCCTCTTACCGAATATCTGCAATAGGTTAAGAGCTCTTAAACGTGCCACAAGGTTTCTGCACATACCATTGTTTTGGACACTTTGTGGGCTGAGTTATTACATAACCCAAAAAAGCAGAAACAAAACACCCGAATGGTCCCCAACAGGCTTACATTTAAATCGCCTAAGCAGTCATACATAAAAGTCAATAAAAGTATTCAGAAACCTTAATTATGAAGTGAGAACTGTTCTTTGTGTAGTGTTCTGATTGCCTGTACAATTAGCAGTGGCTATAAAGCTACACTACAGATATAATCAATAATGATTGATATAACTGACTGGTTATACCATATCTAGGTATGTAGCTATGGTATACATAATTAAAGCTTAATTCTACCCTTACTTTGTTACAGAAGCCATGTTTTTGTGGTACTTCCCTTATAGCACTGATCCCCAACCAGTGGCTCATGAGCAACATGTTGCTAACAAGTCCTTAGGATTTTGCTCCTAGTGACCTCAACGCAGGTGCTTATGTTTGAATTCCTGGCTTCGAGGTAAGTTTTGGATGCATAAAAACCAGGTGTCCTGCCATCATAGGTCCATAGTCCATATAGGGACTGCCAAAGCAGTGCAAATCTTAGCACCTATTTGTAACCCCAGGAACATTTTTCATGCTTGTGTTGTTCTCCAACTCTTTTTGCAATTCAATGTGGCTCCCAGGTAAAAAAGGTTGGGGATCCCTGCCTCATAGTAATAATTGCTGTTAATTAAACCTTAAAAACTACAAGACTTATTTATAGGCCCAGAGTGCAAAGGCACAAGTTGTCATGTTTTTTTACACGCAGTGCAGAAATTATTTCCATAAATCCAGCATAACTGCAGACACAAGGGGGTGTAAAGCTTGGCACAATGGCACCCAATGCATTGTGAGCAATCAATTGCACTTGCATTTCAATGCAAATTGGATGCATTGAAAGTCTTCAATATCGGGATGCTGACATTTCTGGAGCTCAGTGTCAAAAGGGGTGTGTTTCAAGGAGGACTGTGGCAAAGGTTGCGCCTATGCAACTGCAGTTGTGCTTAATATAGACCCCTTACTTTTTTGGGAGCAAACTAATCATCTCCAGAAGATACTTACATAGTAACTTAGTTATTTTGGTTTGAAAAATGACCAGATCAGGTCCAACCTTTTCAAATGCATTCCAGTGCATATATATATATATATATATATATATACACTCATACCAACCTATTTACTAACTCACATATATAAACTATACATGTCAATATATATAGTAATTGTAGTATCCCAATAGCCTTAGATATTATGCTTGTTCCAGAAATCATCCAAACCCTCTTAAAGGCATTAACAGAATCTGTCATCACAACCTCACTGCCCTCACCATGAAGAACCACCTATGTTGCTTCAAATGAAAGTTATGTTCCTTAAGTCCAAGTAGTGCTTAGGTCCTAACTTGTACCTATTTGGAAGTAAACCTACCTTAAAAATTACAGGCACCAGGAAAAAAAGTCAGGTATTAATAAATGGATCAACAAAAAAGATTAAGCTGGTAAGTTTGTTTGACATTCTGTATGTTCCAAAGGGTATATGCCATCCCCTATCAAAGAAATTATTTAAAAGGGGCTCATTAGTGCTCTAGCCTAGAGAATGAGATCCTCATAATTTTTATTATACATTCTAATCTCTTACCATGGAATGTCTGTCTAGACACAAAGGTCATGTAATTGCTTAGTTTGTCTAGCAGTCCATTCCCTGTTCTAATAGCTTGGTAACTGAACTCTACCCTATTCATTTTGTTACTTACTGTAAGCCAATGTGTAAGCCTTATGTTGCTATGGTCATACCACGTCCTTCCCTATAAATTCTGCTGCACGGACGTATGATTGTGTCTATTTAGACTGTGCTTAATAATGTGGCTAGAACCTACTAGGAATGATTCTCTTTTGGACCTGGTGATAACTTATAATACTGAACTCATCTCTAACATTTGTGTGGGTGAGCATTTAGGGAATAGGGATCATAACATGGTCTCCTTTGAGATAATGCTGCAGAGACAGCTCTATAAGGGAAAAACTAAAATGTTAAATAATGTAAATATAAGGACATCTCTTCAATGTATCAACTGGGAAAGGCTTTTCACAGGGTTAAACACAGAAGGAAAATTAAATATCTTTAAAATATTGCTTAACAAGTATACAGATCAGTATCTTCCCCTTGTAAGCAAGGAAAGGCATCGCAAAGCAAAATCTTTATGGTTTGGTAAAAGTGTTAGTGTTGAGGTTGGAAGCAAATAAAGCATGCAAAAAAAAGCTATCAGGCAAGCTAAAATAGAGATTGAAAGTGGTATTGCAGCAAGTAAAATGAATCCAAAATTATTTTTAAATATGTAAAAAGTAAGAAAATGAAGCAAGAAGGTGTGGGACCCAAAGTATCACAAGGGGGTCAGTTGGTTGATGAGAACAGGGAAAAAGCAGAAATTCTCAACTCTTATTCTTCATCTGTCTATACAACTGAGGAGCCAGCTAACCAAGGCTTCTATTTAAATACACCCAATTGTAGTAATATAACTGGTGCATGGGTCACTCAGGAGGAAATTCAAAAGAGACTTGAACATGTAAAGGTAAACAAAGGTCCAGGGCTATATGGTGTTCATCCCAGGGTATTAAATGATTTTAGCTCTGTGACTGCCAAACCTCTTCACTTAATTTTTCAGGATGCATTGAGGTCTGGCATGGTGTCGAGAGACTGGCAAATTGCTAATGTGGTGCCGTTATTCAAAAAGAGATCCCTCTCTCAGCCTGAAAACTATAGGCCTTTAGTTTGACATCAGTGTTAGGAATATTTTGGAAGGGGTAATAAGGGATATGATACTTGAAAACATTGCAAGTCTCAATACTCTTCGTTTGTGCCAGCATACTTGCCTTTTATGAGTTGTCTTATTCCAGGCAATGCCATTCAGTTGCTACTAAAGCAAATAAAGTGCTGTCTTACATGAAAAGGGCATTGATTTAAAGGTTAAAAACATAATTTTGCCTCTTTATAGGTCTCTGGTAAGGCCTCACCTTGAGTATGCAGTGCAGTTTTGGGCTCCAGTCCTTAAGATGGATATTAATGAGCTGGAGAGAGTTAGAGACGTGCAACTAAACTGGTAAAGGGGATGGAAGATTTAAACTATGAGGTTAGACTGTCAAGGTTGGGGTTGTTTTCTCTGGAAAAAAGGTGCTTGCCTGTACAAGAACTTTCATTTGAAGCAGCGTAGGTGGTTTTTCACGATGAGGGCAGTGAGGTTGGGGAATGCCCTTTCTAGAGATGTTGTGATGGCAGATTCTGTTAATGCCTTTAAGAGGGGCCTGGATGAGTTCTTGAACAAGCATAGTATCCAAGGCTATTGTGATACAAACATCTACAGCTAGGGCAAATTCATTAAAGTACAACAGGTTTGATTACTAAAAATTCCTTTTTTTTCGAAAGTTTAGAACTTTTGCCTATTTTCTACTATATTTTCGTTAATTTGCGCAACTTTTTGTACTTTGCAACAATTTGAGTACGAAAGTTTCGGATTCATTCAAGCTTCAGTATCGTGACTTTCCCTGGGCCAGGTTGAAGCTGCAGAGTGCCATTGATTCCTATGGGAGGCTTCCAAAATCATGCACTGAAGGTTCAAAGTCAGAAAGTTTTTCAGGCCGTTTACGATTGTTTGGATATGATCGTTCGGATACGATCGTTCGTAACATTTCCGCACATCAGAAATTATCGTTAACTATACGAGTTTTCGCATATCGTACTTTCAAACACTCTAAATTCGTACACTGATAAATGAGCCCCCTAGTGTTGATGTTGATATATATAGTTTATGCATGTGTATAGATAGGTCAGTATAGGTTTGTGTGTGTTGGGTTCACTTGGAAGGGTTGAACTTGATGGACTTTGGTCTTTTTTCAACCCAACTTAACTATGTAACTATGTATGTAAAATCTTTATTCACACTTGTTTTTGTTCAAAAGTGTAATGCACTGTAAGAGAAGTTATACACATTGTAAGAAATTGAAATTGACTGTGTTGGTTTAGAATTAATTTGAGGACAAAGTAGAATAGGAGGCCTTTAACTGTATTTAAAGAGAAATTGTCACTATATTAAAAAAATACTTAGCTGTAGGGGATATTTAATAAATTTGTATCATAAATAGTCTTTTTTTCTACTTTCAGCTGTTTATATATTTCATGATTTATTTGTGAGTTTCCTAAGCAAACATTTTTTCCAGCTGCAACCAACACAATCATGTTGTGAGTGATGACTGACTGATTTCCCCTGCTCTAATTGGTTGATTCCAGCATGAGTCAGCAATGTGCAATGCTCTACTAACAAATACTGTAATATGGCATGCAGTTGGATAAGAAAGGTGGAGGTAGCACATTATAAACAATTTCTATCTCAAACATTGTGAGGAAAAAATAAAGCCTATCTGTAAAACAGAATTTTCAGGAGTTAAGATTGCTGGATGATTGGTTTCCCCTTAATTCATCTATTTCTCTTTAGATGAAAAAGCAAGAAATTTACTAAATCAAAGACAATGCACGTGGACTGATTCTTTCAAGTAATACTTGTCTTGGGTTGATTCATTACACCATAGTATTTATTTATTGGCTTACTTATAGGATGTAATTTACCAATGCCCCAGACATATGTGCTACAGTATTGGGGGGCCATATCATGTCCTTCAGTGCTCATTTATCCAGCACTTGCACCTGGGCATTGCTGCACTATGTACCTCATGTTGGATAAAAAAGTGCGCTGCTTTTTACTAAGCACCCTACAGCACTCGCTGGTGTGCACATTTTTTGCAGTGTACCTTGTGGCGGCATATTCTGCAGTGCTGTACAAATGCAGCGTTGGTCAAATACTGAGCAACATAGGAGGTAAACAGCACCCTGCTCATTAGAGTTTACAGTCTAGAAGTTAAAAGAAAGGTCAGAAATAGGAACAATTCTAATAAAGTGTTGGAAACAATGCAGTAGAATCCCAAGACGGTAGATTATTAAACCATAGAGTTTAAAGTGCAGGGGCAAATATTAGATACCCTATTATAAAAAATAGGAGAATGAGAAATTTTTTTTTATCTTCTTTGCATACATCATTTTGGGATGCATCCTTGTACATATGTTCTTTGAAAACCCAGAATAGCCTCAAAGAAAACTTCGCTCTGTTTTTATTTAAAAAAAAAAACAAAAGTAAGATGTTCAACATTCATCAATTTACAGTTCACCCTTTGTTTATAAAAACAAAGGGTAAAAAAAAAATATGCACCATTCAGCACAAACACATTCGACCTACTGCTCACACGAATGCCGTTTTTTTCCTTAATTTACGTTCACATGTAATCAACGACAGCCTTAATGTTTATGCACAAAGTTTTAGAATTAATTTCTTCGACGCGGTCACAAACATTTTTATCCAAGTTCTATGAATCTCGGCAAATACTGTTTTTATTGCACTATCATTTCACTCGGCCTCACTGGCAGAGCCCCCCCCACTGCAAACAAGGAGATGCATGATACCTGGACTTCCTCTGATGAATAGTTTTAATTAAAAAATGCTGTACTATTAGTATTTAATGTTATAGACATTCCAAAGCTGTATCAATATAAATTATGCTGGGTGTTTACAGTGTGTAACAAAAGGAATCACAATGGTATAACTGACAGGGAATTGTAAGCAAGGGAACTTACTTGGCTAATTGTCACAATTACACAGCCAAACTGTACAGCCATTGTGCCATATTAAAATTAAAATAAAAGGGTTATATGGACAAATACAATTAAAGATTATTATTAGCTGTGTCCTTTAGCATATACAAATTATTTTATTGTTCAGTTGCAGCAACCTACTATAAAGAAATCTTACAGAATTAACTGAAGCCAGTGTAATCGTACCTTTTGATTTTTCATTATATAGACAGGCTGTATCATCATTCCTTTATTTATAACATAAGTCCGATTTCTTACCAAAACTATGGATTACACATGATTAAACTGGAATTACCAGTGCTTTTAGTAGGTAGACTTAATTTATTTTTATTTTTGTTGGCATTTGTTTGTGTGTGTGTGTTTTTTAAATATATTTTTTTGCATTTGTTTTAATATTACAAAGGTGGCTGTTCTCTGCCAATTAAGTGTTGCTTATTGCTTAATGTTTGTGCTTATCTCTTGGAATCCTGCTCAATATCTAGCCAGTGCTTTCATTATTGGCTTCCCAAGTATCAAACCAAAGCATATTATTTTTTCTGCTAATTATATCCTCATTTACAGACAGTTGCTTTCTCTGATTGGCTCTTTACACCAGTTGCTATGACTTCATTAGCAATGTCTTCTGACCCTGTTATTTCTTATGACAGGATTTGCTCCACTTGTCCTGTGGCATTGTATTTTAGGGTCACTTCTCTCTTGGGTTAGAATAGTGTCAAACGCATGAGGTTTACAGCATAAATTCACCGCTGAAGTTGCTAATTACTACATGCAGGGATCCTACAAATTAATGCTTCCAGCATCTTTTTTTTCCCCTGTTAAAAATGAATGTTTTAAAGGTGTCATTAGCAGGTTAGTTTCATTTATAAATGTGCTTGAAGAAAATGACAGAAGTGTAATATCTTTCTGCCTCCAAGAAAAAAAAAACAAGCCTTTCTCTAAAACATAATCACTTGTTTCTTTTTAATGCGCTTGATGATTTTTCTCTGTCTTTTTCTGTGTGGCTTTGGAGTGTTTGTGCAATGCAGAACACTGCCCAAATGTAATCAAACAGTATCCAAATATGACAGAAAAGGAAATAAAATATTCTTTTTTAAGATCAACGCTTTTCGATAACTGCATGGATCTCCACGGAGAGTCTTTGACCTAAGGAAGATAGGAAACTCTCCCCACTGAAGCTTATTCTGAGAATACACAGCATTATTTTATGTGCAGCAGAGAGCATTTGATACATTTAATGCTCAGAATGTTGCCGGACTTTAGCTGAGCAAGCATGTAACCTATTTACTAAATTCTGTTAATCGCGATGAGACAAAAGGAGAAAAAGGAAAAAAAAGAATAATTGTGTACTTTGAGAATTTATAAACTGGGACATGATTCTAAACATGATTCTAAACACAAGTTGGTTAATGTTAGAAACGCTGCAGCTAGTTGTTTGCAAAATTACTTTTGTTGATTAAAAGCCACTTCAGAACTTCCGGCTGGTGAAAGGGGTTTTAAATTGTTTAATGCTGATTGTGATTGCTATGCAGAAAAAAAGCAATACGAAGCAAACCATTATATCACTGAATCTTTGTTAAGCAGGCCTTGAAAGTGCCTGACAGCATAATTAATCTTGTGATATGAACAAAGAAACTGGCTCAATAGTATTGAAGATGCTTATTAAAAATACTAAATACCTTTTTCCACTTAAAATCTTTTCAAATAGTGTGGGAAGCAGTGTCCCCCCTTTTTTTCTTCTTTAGCTGTAGACTAAAATTAATACAAAAAAAACAGAAGAACATAATACCTAAAGCAGATGACAATAAAAATGAGTTAGCAAATCTGTTGTCTTTGAATATGTAAAACCCGGCTAATAACCTTCTCACATAAAACTGTGCTCCCAATGCTTTTAGTTTCATAAAAGTTTTCTCTTTTTGAAGAAAATTGTGGTCAGGGCAACGCATTCAATGATAAATCTGTATAATATCCCTAAAGTGCATTTATTAACATGAAAGCATTAACATTAATCCTAATTGTGGTTGCAGAGTTTTTTTTATGGTGAACATATTTTACTTTGCTGAACTTATATTCCTTATATTAGTGGGCATTTCAAAATGGCAAGAGTTTTTCTGCATGTACACGGTGTACAGGAACGATTTATAGTGCATACAGATGTCCTGGACAGATAGATGATAGAAAGATAGATAGATAGATAGATAGATGATAGATAGATAGATAGATAGATACAGTTTACACGCAGGATTTATAGTGCATACAGATGTCCTGGATAGATGATAGATAGAAAGATAGATAGATAGATAGATAGATAATAGGTAGATAAATAGATAGATGATAGATAGATGATAGATTGATAGATAGATAGATAGATAGATAGATAGATAGATAGATAGATAGACTTGGTATTTATTCTGGATAAACCAGAACACTTAAGTCCGATTTGCTGATTTGTTTCACATGTGTATGCGATTATCACAGGAAGTTATTTATGGATTATGAACATATTTTACTTTGCTGAACTATTATTCCTTATATTAGTGGGCATTTCTAAAGAGCAAGGGTTTTTCTGCATGTACATGGTTTACAGGCAGGATTTATAGTGCATACAGATGTCCTGGACAGATAGATAGATAGATAGATAAATAGATAGATAGATACATAATAGATAAATAGATTAACAGATAGGTAGATAGATAGATAGATGATAGATAGAAACATGATAGATAAATAGATTAACAGATAGGTAGATAGATAGATAGATAGATAGACTTGGTATTTAATCTAAACCAGAACACCAGAACAAAATTTGCTAGAAAAACACAATCGCATGCATTTTGAGGTCAATATCCACTCCCTGTAGCTGCACTCAGGCCGATGCTGGCTGAGAAGCGAATACTTTGTTAAGAGGCGTATTTATTAACACTTGAGACAAACATCCCCGGTCATGTTGCCCATAGCAACCAATTAGATTTAAATAGTCACCTACAAGTTGGAAAACAAAAGCAGATATTTGATTGTTGCTATGGGTAACATTACTGGGGATTTTTGTCTCCAATGTTAATAAACATGCCCCTTAGTGTGCCCTTGCCCTACAGGCAACCAAAAAATATTGATAATATGATACAGTGCAAAGACGAGAACCAAGATAGTCAATGGCTAAGGAGCCTTTAAACAAACTAGAATTTTTTTTCACCTTCCGGGTTGGCAATAGAATATTGGGCATTGTAGTTCTAAAACATCTAGAGAGGTAAATACTGCCTAGGTCTGGTCTATACATTCCACACATTCTAACACAGCAGGGTAGCTAGTGTAGCTAGTAGAGTTTCTGTAGTAATAAGCATTATTAAGGCCAGGCAAAGTTGTATTTTGCATTGTATATTTTAGGGCATAAAATGGTGGCATGGGTAACATAGAATTTCTGCAGGTAAGAGCTATTATCCTGTACTATGCTCAGTGTTTGGTAGGGTGATAGCATATAATATGTGTTTACAGTTCCTGTCTGATAATGCTGTGAATCATCTCAAAGAGGATAATTCATCATTAAACACAATGCAGGATTTTGGCCATTATATGAATATTTATCCTATTGTTCTATTATTCAGATATCTGATTCTTTGTAGAATGCCTACTACTCTGTTTAAAGAAGGGAACTTGGAAGAATTTAATTGATCTCAGAACCGAGAGAAACACTGTAATGACATGTATTAATAATACCGTTTTAAATAGCAATTTCATTGCATGATGATGTTGTGTCACCAGTGCTTGAGACTGATCCATTCAGTGCTCTCCAGCAGGGAAGGAGATAAAAGTGTATTCTTCTTTGTTGTAAAAGTGAATGAATACATTTATGATTGTTCTATGTACGGTAGCCATGCACTCGGTTCCAAATGTTCAATAAAAAAGGCATACCATTTGGGTAACAAAAACCTTTAGGGAAGGCTTTCATTTTGCAGTTGGAAAATATTTCAAATACTGGCCATTTAGATGGATGATGCTAACACTTTATTGACACATAAACAGCCATTTTGGGGTAGAAAAAATGTGGCAAAAATCCCCCAACAACAGATTATTAAACAAATTAGACACTAGATCTAATTGAGGCTCCTACTGGGAAGTCAGGAAAAGGCAATTATTATACAGATGGGAGTAGGGTTGTCCATTAAACAAATACATGAGAGCTTGACCTTGAATTTAACCTCTCAAGGGTAAGTTTTTCGCAAAGCCTCCGTGGGGGGGAAAAACCAGGGGCAGTGACCTTATTATTTATGTATCCAGTTTTTGCTTTGATATCTGGTTTTGCATTTATTATGTATATATACATTCATATGGTTTTTTGGTGCATTCGCATGACCTTTTTTTTTGTTCAAAAATGACAATGGACTATTACCATAATAAATGCAGATATAGCTAGATTTTTAACTTGATTCTATTTGGAGCTTTATTTCAATTGTGCTTTATTATAGTACATACATACTGTAGCATACTACTCCTTCAGACATGTAGAACTTTCACTTACAGGAAGTGCCTCTCTCACATTACAGCATATGACCTAAATCTTTCCCCATATTAATTTCTCTGCTATTAGATTAATTATCAACTGTGTGGAGGTCCTGGGCTTTGTTCAAGCAATGTGACCGACTTTGCATTGTCCTTGATCAACCTTTCAGTTGCAGCTTGCTAAAACTATTGGGCTTTCTTCATACTATCTTGCTTGACGCCTGCTTAAATTGAAAGAGATGCTGTTGTTAGCATAAACGTTGTTTGCTTGTGCAGGTATGGGACCTGCTATCCAGAATGCTCAGGACCTGGGATTCTCTGGATAAGGGGATCTTCATAATTCTATCATGTCTACTAAAAATGTATTTAAACATGAAATAAATCAAATAGGATTGTTTTGCCTCTAATAAGGTTTGGATATATCTTAGTTACCATCAAGTACAAGGTACTGTTTTATTATTACAGAGAAAACAAATAAATTATTTTTAAACATTTGAATCATTTAATTAAAATGAAGTCAAGAGTTGGTCTTCCTATAATTCAGAACTTTCTGGATAATGGGTTTCCAGATAATGGATGCCTGTACCCAAAAATAATGTGTAACAATAGTAAAATAATGTATATTTTGTGAAAATGATTTAATGTTCTAATTAAATGTAGTCACTTTTTGTGTTTCCATGAGGTGGTGTATGGGAAGCGACTCCAGCCAGTGAGGTTGTAAGGTTTGTGTACTTTACAACATTATGACAAATCTGCTTGTTAGATAAATGACAAGGCTATGGCTTATTCATATGCAGAAAATAAGAACATTTCTGTAAAATGCAATGTTATAGTTCCCAGTATAAAGAGTTTCCCCAGACACACAAGCAATGGAAAGATTGCATTGAAGAAGCAGATAAATACTTTCCAAGAACATCATAAGAGTTCCATTGAGTTCACCTGCCCATACCCTTTTGTACCTGCCCCCTGCAGACCAATTATTGTCCTTACAATGGAGTTTGACACCACTGCCATATGATCAATTTAGCAGGGTTTTACTGGCCCTTATTCCTCTTGCTGAACGGTAATGATTTAAGTTATACAAGGATTCCCCATTTTATAATAAAACTGAGGCATGTGAATAATTTTTGGGCTGTAACCTTACTTTTTTTTAATTCTGTGTAGAAATAATACACAAGCCTTTTGGGGGAATATCCTTTCCTCGGGTGATATTTACAGCACCCCTATATACAGTTTATTGTTCTCGCAAATAACAGAAATATTTTGATTCCACTGCCCCAAGATAATATGTAACTGTGAGTTTTAAAAAGGACGACTTTTATTACATTAAAAGAAAAGTTCTTCTTAACATAACTTTGATCAATGTAGACAGGGTTATTCATAAGCAACATTCATTTTTTAAGGTTTTTAAGTCCCTAGCAGATTTGCCTTGCCTAAGCAGTCATGTTGCCAATGTTTAAAATCCCATTACAAAAAGCTAGAATTTGGCTTTGTCTAGAACTTTAAAGCATAATTAGTAGTATAACCAGCCAGATGGAGCCCAAATGACACTTTTTGTAAGAGCAGGGACAATTCCCTAGGTTTTCTTACAATACAAATTGAGAGATACCACTAAGCATGGCAGCATAGGTATGTTTCTCTAATAAGCACAATTCTGTTGGGGGTATAAGCCCTTTAGACCCTGAAATTAGATTTCCATTTGCCAAACATTTACATATTGTCTGTAGAAGAATCCTATTCTAATGCATTAAATGGTATCACAGGCTGAAACATGCATGACATAATCTGCATTCATTAGTTTAGAAATGAATTTTTATAGCACTTACTATGGATTGAAGATACCATAATTAGAAAAAGGATATGTTTCTTATTTATAAAGAGATACACAGTGCTACTGTGTGTTTGTGTGTGCGTGTGTGTGTCTGTACTCAGTCAGTGCTTAGGACAACAATTTTGTTACATGTTAAGCAGCATGTTAAGTGTGCAAAAATTAGACACACGTGCAAATATCTGACTTTGTCTGGGAAAGAAAATATTTTGCCTCTTGTGAACTCTCTCTGTAATGCAAAGAAATAAAATACATTAGGCACACAAGTACTGCCTCATAGAGACCAATGCATTCCTTTGCTACAGAGCACTGCAGTTATGTTAATCAGAAGGGTTCTCCAAAACTTTTATCTTGATTACATCAAGAGCTCACTAGCATAAATAATACACTTAATACTAGGGCAAAACATATAGATTAGAATAATATTTTAATGTGCAAAAAGGATCAAGTGTTTAGATGAGACATTTTTTGAGTGGCAAAGGGTGTCTCATATATTATGGTTTCACAGGGCTGGTTGGAAGCCATTTGTAGTGCACTCGATCAATACAATAAAGTGGATTGGCTGCACCAAAGAAAGAGAAAATTGGTGTCAAGGGACCTATTTAGAGAGATTTTGTCTGGCTATATGCTTTCTTAATCCTTTGAGAATGTGTTTCCTAAGCGCTATCCTGATTCTCTGTGATATTCTCTGTTCCTAAAACCAGGATTGCAGGGAATGGTTGTACAGCAGGAGTCTGTACGATTTTAATGCTCAGTGTTGCCTGTAAATGACATTAAAGGATTAAATATTTGTTTCTCCATTTCTAATGCAGTAAGATGATACCAAGAGGCTTATATTTTTTATATTACGGGTAGCCAATAAACATTTCATAAAATCTTATATTTTTGTAGTTATAGCCCATAATAGAAAACTCCATAACAACTATAAAGCCAATATTTTGTTTCTTTTGTCCTATTTTACAATGTATTTGCTGCCCATAATCTGTTGTATTGTTGAAAGCATAAATTTAGTGATAAAAAATATTAGCAGAAATACCTAGCCTTTAATATAATACAGCCCATAAGGAAAGCAGGAGATGATATAGAAGTTGCATTTCAGCTGAATGGTTGCAGTATGGGAAGTTCTGCTCTTGGCCTCAGCTATGGGAGGAAATTATTGTTCTCCTGTGCTTTTTAAGAAATGCCTTTTGCCATGGATAAGAATCCGTGCTTCATCTGGGACTTACAACTGAGTCAAGGGATTTCATTTATGCATACATTTAGTTGTAATCTTATAAAGTGTCTGAGAGTACATTGTCTCATACTGAATGTCTGAGAGTACATTGTGTTGCTTGTGTAGGGTTGTTTTAGGAATACATGATCACATTCCAAGTGTCAGGCTTCTGGTACCAATCCTTTCCTAAGCCAAAGACCCTTGTGGTACAGGTTCCTTGTGCTCCAAAGAGAGTAAATAGTATTTCCCCAAAATTTTAAACATGTCCAATAATACAAGTCTCAGTTGTCATATACCATTTGGGTGAGGTTTAGGAATCTAAACAAAAATGGAAGATAAATGCAACAAAAGTCTTGGTTGTCATATATACCATTTGAGCGAAATCTTGGAATCTAATACAACATTGGAGACAAATGTAACAAAAGTTTATTTTTCCCTGCTCTTTGATTATGAAAGGGCAAATGCATTTTAAATTGGAGAAGAGAATGTGCATTCATAATTTAGCATTTTTCATTATGTTACTGACTTCTGTTACATTCCCCCAGTAAAATGGACTGATAGGAAAATAAGCTGTTTGAATGTCATAGCTCAGTAACCTATTTATTATTGTGGAACCTCAGGTTGCTTTGAGGGATTGGTTGATAATAATTACCCTGGGGCCATGGTAATAAGAGATCATAGGTGGTTATAAGGGCAAAAATGTAGTTTTATTCATCTACCGCACTAGCCAGGACAATAGGGTGTCCTCCTTCCAACACTTCTCATCCCTACCTACAGTCTCCAGCATCATGCTCCATGTTGTACAGCATATTTGGAATATGAAAAGATGGTTCATTTGGGTCCAGGGTACTGAATACTGGATTTGCCTCTCTGCTCTTTTTCCCACATATACATCAGCAACGAGTGGAAAGTGATTTCAAATATGACTATTTTGGATAAAGACACACACTGAAAGCAGCACCGTACAACTTATGTTATGGAACCTCCATTTTTTTCATAGTCCCTCTGGTGCTTATCAACTACCGACCGGGGAGTGGATTTATCAGAGGACTGAAAGCATACAATGAAGGTTCCGCTTACAGTAACTAAATTCCAGCTTTGGTGCAATATTTTCACGTTTGCCACTGCTACTTGTGTGCAAATGTGATAAAGAAACAATTTCCCACCTTTGACCAAACCGACTGGCACACACAGCAATTGCGGACATGTAGTTCACAGTATTTCTGCTGGTGGATGAAAAAGCCCAGAATCTCATCCCATTCATATAAAATGCTAATTTCAGAGCGCTGCACTCATATGTTATTAGATTGACACCTGAAAATGCAGACTTCAGCATTTTTGTGCAGCAATGTCCTGACCCTTAGTTTTTTATTATTGTTTGTTCTTTTTTGGTTGCTACCTGTATAAGAATGGCATTTGTCTCTGTACTTGTGTACAAGCATTTTTACATTGTAAAAAATAAGAATGTATGCTTAGAAGCTGAAGCATTTGGGAGGCAGCGTCACTGAATTTTAAATAATCTTTCTCCTTACTTCAGATTCTGACTCTGTATAACCACTTTAAAGAGCAATATCTTTTCTCAATAAATATTTTCTCCACATGACTGTTTAACTATTCACATGCAATTGGACCCCAATTACAGCGTAAATTCCATGTACGATACCAGACTCAACCACAAAAATATCTTAATATATTCCTTGTGATACTTCTGAATATTAATAAAAATTAATAATTAATTTTGCCTTTGGCATCGCAAGAAATACTAGTTTTAATTAGTGTAGTGTACTCTTATACAATTAAAAAATAATTGATGTCCACACTTATTGGCGGTTCCTATGATCTCTTTTCCTGTTGTTGTCAACAAATGCCTCAGAAAACAAGTTCAAGAATGTTTTGCTGTCCGACTGATTTATAGGAACACAGTATGACTATCTGCTATGATTAAACACAGCAAATTTTATATCAAATGATGCACAAGTGTGTTATTGAGAAAGAAGGAATTAACAGCTTACTTGTAATTCAGACTCAGTTAACGAGTGTTTACATTGCTGCACTTGGTGCAGAATTTGTCATATTTGAACAACTTTTCAGGTTCCAAAACATGAACATTTATTTCTCTATCAAACCCAAAGATAAATAGCCCCCTATTCAGATTATACGAAGAATGTGTGGTGCATCAGTGACTAGTTGGGGTGTTCATATATTGGAGCAAACTATAAAATGACCAACTTTTTTTCCTGCATGGGTCACTTAATAATAGATCAGATTCTCCAAATCTATTACAGTGGGCATATTTTTCCTTAATCAAATTTAATAACATTTCGTAGTGTTTCATTGGTCTTTACATTTTCCCATGGCTGAGCCAGCTAACACATACCCATTGCTAATGAACAGTAATTTAGCTGCACTAAGCAGTGTACAATGGACTAGTAAATATATAATACTTCAGAAATAGTTAGAACTCTGGGGCTGATTTACAAGAATAGGTGCTACAGTGTACCAGCGCAGTTCAAGTTGCAATCAGAAATGTTTTTTTTTATTTATATAAGTTGCAAAAAAACTGCATTGCCCTGGTAGATTGATTCCTATTACATGTATCTATACATTGACCAATATGGTTTGGCATGTATGGTATAGCACAGGGGCGTAACTACAGTGGAAGCAGACCATGTAGCTGCAAGATTGCCCAGGAGTGTAGAGAGCCCAATGAGGGCTTTGTGGCCCTAAACTGAATTTGCTTTGGGGCCCAGTAACATTTAGTTACACTGCTGGTAAAGCATATTGGTGGATAGCAGCCAACACCGCTGGTGGCAGTTTTCACATGTATCCTTTCTCATTAGACAGCAGTGAGTTTGTCCATAAAAAAAAAAAAAAAATTCTAATGGCTCTTCTTTTGTCCATCTATGAATCATCATCAAATGATAGTTCACTTCTTATCCACTTGTATGTTTCCTTGGCAGATAATGGTTATTTAGGCATCTTGTGGATGGCAAAAGCTCTTGGACACCTATTTAGACAAACTCATATTTGTATAATATTCATATTTTCTACTTCAAAGAACCATATTCATTAAAAAAAACTGAATAAGAAAATGCAATCAAATTAAACAGTGGAAAAACCCCTCAAACACCTTGAATACTTAATTTATTCATCATTTTTAATAGGTTGACAAACTCAAAAATGTTTTCAAAAATCTTCAATTAAATAAATTGTCTAAATTTTGCCTAGGACAGCTCCCAGTAACCTCCCAAGCTTTTACATGCAAGTTTTTACTTTTTTTTCTTAATAATTATTGAAAATTCCAGTTTTTTAAACTTATCGAATTCATGATTTTTAGTGCAAAAAATTGCGGTTTAAAAAAAATACAAAAGTTGATAACCCCCTTTTGTTTGTTTGCATGATATATTCTATGACTGGTCAGTTATCCTCATTATTAATTAATGTAGAGCTACTCTAATGAAGAATGAATACAAAGAAGTTTTCATTGGGACCTTTGAACTGGTGGCCTCCATGAGTTCCTAAGAATATACTTAACATGTCAATGATAATGCAAAAATCTAAACAAAGATTTAATCTTTATATGGTTCAGCCATTAATGTGTATGAGTACTACCGTGCCTGAACCTAACAGTGGCAAAGTCTGCACTGGAGACTGTCCTGTACGGTTACCTCACGATTTCAGCTGAGATCATTCACTGAGGAAAAGTAGCCCAAAAGATTAAAAATAATTCCCCATGGCAAAGAGACAATGTACAGTATCAGTTAAGCCATCCAGTTGTAACTCGAGCTTGCAGTATATTTCTGAAAAATAATAGCTGAGTGGGTCAGCTATAACATCCTGGGGCAAATCTTTTTATATATGTTTTTATTTGGATTTTACCTGCAAACATCTACGAAACATAATTATAATTCACACGTATTACAAAACATCAAGTAAGGTAATGAGCTGATCTTTAGCTAATACTACAGGTCAACACAAGTGGGATTGAGTACTTTGGTATTTAGTTAAGTATCTTATTCTCTTGTTGACTCCTGTGGACCAACTTGTTGGTTGTCTTGCAACTAGGAGTCCTGTCTGTGAGGTAACTTGTTCTGTCTCATTGAAAAGGGGGTTATCTGGAAAAATTCTGTATTGCACCAAGTGGTATGATGAAAGGCATATACTGGTATATGTTTGATTTGTTATATGTTTCCTAGGGCCATTCTTACTTATCTGTTGTACACAAATTTTAGTCTGACTTTAACCTCTTTTCCACACAAAGAAAGAACATAGAATTTGTCATCCTCAAAATAAGTTGATACTATAATGTGAGATAGTAATGTATTTTAACAAAATAAGTATATGTGGCTTCATCAAAGTGTAATTGTTCTACCTATCTATTCTTACAGTAAATAAAGAGAGAAATTATGTAGTTTATTGAACTGAAGAGCTTTACATAGTCTACACCATCACTACAATTTCCTAGTGCTAAATAATGTTACTCGCTGAGATTAATACGATTTCTAAGATACATAATGAAAACAATGGCAAAAACTGTTCCATTTTCTAGAGAATCTTTGCATTACATGATGGGATTTTGACTACAGATGTAATCAATTTTGCAACATAAAAATATTAAAAAGAATATTGAGCATAAATACAGAACACAATACCGTCTGAAGGTATTTCCTTTGCGGTGTCAAATAACACAGAGCAGTAAGAGTGTGTGGAATGTTCTAGGTCAGGCCAAAATTTGCTTTGAAACATATATGCCTATTTTATCAAAACTGCCTCACAAAATTAAGTCTCGGAGGTGTGTGGCATTTTTGAGCATTACTTTGCCTGACATTTCCTTTTATTGTTTTTCATCTGAGGAATCCACCAAAGACATTTCTTTTCTGAGACACTATCAAAGTTCCCCACTGTTACCTTGTATCTCCTTCCTAGCTGTGCTGGTAGAGACAGAGATGTAGGCCTGCTTTACTTATACTATCTCTGATGGAAATGGTACATCACATGCTGAGAAGCCAAGGCATATATAGCAGTGGGTACAAAAGCTAGAGGAATACTCTGGTGGCAGTAAAAGTTTAGAGGCTTGTGAGAAATCAGAAGAATATGAGAACAAGAAGTATACTTCACACATCACAAGATTGATTGTAACAAGTTCTCCTCGATACAATGGATTCATGTTATGCCATTCTTTGTGCACATAACAAAATTTGTCACATGAATAAGCCTTTTCATAACTAGTGCAATTTTTCTTTGGCCTTTTGATAAAAATCAAGACTACAGTGCTGCATACAAATGTTCTCTCAGTCACATTTCATTTTCCCAAATACACAGCATATCTCCAGGTCTATTACAAACATGGGGTAAGATTGGAAATAGAAATTTGTATTAGAACTATTACAACTGTGTTAATAACTGCCAGCTACCTAACAAATGAATAAAATGGCATAATATTCAGAAAACTCAGAGAGGAATTTGTTCTGAGATATTTTATTGTGTGCTGTCTTAAAAGAGTCAAAGTCAAGATGTCTGAAGTTTGTTTTTTTTTAACATACAATGATATGATGAAGTCAGAAGAGAACATTCTATTAACCCTGGCTGCAAACTTTGTATGTAGACTGCATAGAATTAGGATGAAATGTAAGACACAGACAGAAAATCCCTCCATTCTAAGTAGCAGATGGTAGAGTGACTGTGTATTATACCCCACAGACTTTTTATGTTTCTACAGCTGGCAAAGTCATGCCACAGGGATACCAAGAAATACATCACATGCAGGCAGCAGTGGGCAAGGTAAGAGAGCATTTGTTACAGGCAAAGAAAAAAAAGGTACCAGGTACCCAGTCAGCACTGATAGGGGAATAAAAAACCCACAATTATTGTGTTTTATTGCATGACAGACTGTTATGGGAAGCATAATCTGCTTTGTAGGGTTTATACTGTTGCTCTTGCTCTATAGCTACATCCTTTATTTTTATCTAATGGCACTACTCAATATTGAACTGTTACTGGATGAAGACTTTGAAGAAAGGTCCTAATTGTTAATTAAACAACATCACTTAATAAGGATAATTTACCAACACAATGTGGTCATGCTAACACTAAAATAGACTCAATGTGGTGCACATATTGATGCTATTAGAGGTACTCATGTACAGTCTCCTTGCACTTCCTCTGAGCCCCAGTACATTTATGCTGCCTCTTCTTATAAAGTGTGTTCAAGTGTGCATTTTGGTGCTAGGGAATGCCACCCTGGACGTTGTAGTATTTTCAGAGTTGCTTGTATCAATATACCTTTCAATGCCTAGTGCCCAACGAATGACGCTGGTGCTGAAGCAAACCTTCATTTCCTTCATTGACATCGTTGACAAAGGGTCATAGTAGACTCATGGATTGAAAGAACCATTGTGTTCACTTTGAGTATTCGTATTACTTATTCATTAATATTCATTATTAATATTAATGAACTGGAAGTGCAGAGATGTGTACAGGTAGGAATGTAACAACAAGAACGTACTGCTGGAAAAAATAGTTTACCATTTAAAGGGCACCTGGCACCCTAAGAAATAATCTAAATCCTTTTCTAGAATGTTTGTTGAGCAAAATAAACTTTACTTACAGTACAGGTATGGGATCCCTTAACCGGAAGCCCGTTATCCAGAAAGCTCCGAATTACAGAAAGCCTGTCTCCCATAGACTCCATTTTAATCAAATAATTGAGAATTTTAAAACTGATTTCCTTTTTGTCTGTAGTAATAAAACAGTACCTTGTAACTGATCCCAACTAAGATATAATTAATCCTTATTGGATGCAAAACAATTCTGTTGGGTTTATTGAATGTTTTATTAATTTTTTAGTAGACTTAAGGTATGGAGATCCAAATTACAGAAAGAGCCCTTATCCTACCCTTGGTCCTGAGCATTCTGGATAATGGGTCCTATACCTGTATACCAATTATTTAAATTTAAGGAGTTCAGTGACAACTAGAAAGTGCTGAATGGGAAGCGAAAGAAATTTGCTGCTCCACCTCTGTGCCTTAGGGGGGCAGGCAGGCAATATATGACTGACATTTTTAAATACATATTTAACAGACATGGATTTTTTTAATGAAAAAAAGAATATGAGTTTCATGTGTAATTTGCAAAGGACTTTTAGTATACAGCTTTTTATGTGTGCGTGACAGAAGTGACAGAAAATCTTTTGCTAAGATCTTTTGCAAGAAGTGAACAAAGAATTCTGATAGAATAGTACCCAGCCATGTAAGAAATCTGCCCATAGGAACAATACAATTTGACTGCTTTATCTTGACAAACACTTTTTGATCTTAAACAAAATATTTCCAGACAGCCCAAATTAGACCTGCTGGAAAAATGCCAGGTAATGCTCAGGAAATTCCAGTTTGACATTTGATATATCCCTGTAAATTTATGAGAAAGAATATCAAAGTTTATTTTTTTCCTGGAGAAAAGGTGCTTGAGAGGTGAGTTGATATCTCTTTAGAAATATGTTAAATATGTACCTGAGCTTGTGATCTTCCTATGGCTAGGTCCATGGAGTTTTCATCTTTCTCCATTTAAGGTATAACAACGTTTACAGAGAAACCCATTTAATATACTCTTTACCTCGGATTAATCTGCCATAACCAACTGATTTAAAATTTGAATTTAATTTTTATTATTATTATATTGCCATGCCACACAATTTCAGCCAAAGACGTCTAACAGTAAATTGATGCTTTTTTTTCATCACAAGTGAACCTAATAGCATAATTCTAGCGCACACTGAACTTTTCATCGACTACCTACTAGGCCTGGACTGGCAATCTGTAGATTCTGGCAAATGCCAAAGGGGCCATAGACTGTCACTGTTTATTGGGCCTATGGGGGACTGCTTGGAACTCCTTCCATCTCCTACCATACTTTGGGTCTCTACTCTGACAGTAAGTTTTAAAGGAGAAGTAAAGCTAAAAACTAAGTAAGCTTTATCAGAAAGATTTATGTAAATACAGCCATAAGCACTCACAGAAATGCTCCTCTAGCAAAAGAAACACAGGATTTCTTGTCTTATTTTTTGTAAACATGTCCTTAGGTATCAGACTTCCTGTCATTTAGGGTTCCATCAGGTTTGGGGCTCGAGTCTGTGTAGCTCTCTCCTCTCTCACTCTCCCCTCTCTTTTTTTGCTCCCACTCCCATAAGAATTAATAAGAATTAACTTCCCCCTTCCATCAGAATGTGTGATCTATGCTACCAGTGGCTAGAGCATCAGCACCAAAGCTACCGAGACCAAGCTAAAATGGCAGCTGATATCTTAAACAAATGGAGCCAGCTTCTAGGGCTGTTTACTCAAGTATAGTGATGCTTTCTGCAGAATAAATATAGCATTCTAGGTGGCACTAATGTGGCTAATCTATTGGCAGTAAAATGCCAAAATGCCTTTCCTTCTCTTTTAAAGAGTCCTTAAACCTTCAGTATCAGTTTTACTCTCTCCAAAAGTTCTTGTAGTTCAAGTAGTCTATTAATATCAGGCATGGATTTTTAGCAACACTAGTCAATAAAACTTTTCTCCACTTATCTAGGGCCAAAGACCTAGTTATTGTAAGAGGGTCACAAAATAAGGATCCCCTCATCTATGTGCACCCAGCTCCGAATAATTGTTGATGTGATTGCTGCTGGACATTTGGAATATATTTTAGCAAGTGATTAGCAAGAAAAAAATGTACAGTTTTCTACTTATGTTTGACATAATTGCAAGATGGTCGAATAGCAATGGTCGAAATATTTCCCATGGTAGAATAATTATTCTTTTTTCTTTATTTTATCTTTTCTTTTAGCATTACATAGATTAGACTTGATTCACCCACTTGAATTTACAAGTCCTTATCACAGTGAGCTCCTAGGTAACCATATATAATAACAAACACTACACGTATAAGGATTTTTTAAGAAAATGCAATTATTATTTATAAATTCCAAGAAATGGGAGTTTATTTGTGAAAGTGATATGTCACGCCTCTTTTGCCTCTGTTCAAATTCTTAAAAGGCCAGAAAAATTTTCTCTAACAAATGAGAAATACATATTTTTAGAGTTGCCTTTTGATTATAATATTCTTAGTTTGTTAATGTTACAATGATACTTTATGATACAATAGATATCATGTATACCAAAGGATTTAATATAATAACTGATGAAAGGATCTGTCCCATTTTAATTTGTTAAAAAATTTGTGAAATGGCAAAAATTTGCAAAACACCTTAAAGACAATTGCCGTTTTTTTTCATGGTAACTTTTTCCAGTTTTTCAGCCATTAGAGTCTACGTGTCTGGTGAAAATTTTCGGTATTCACTAAATATAATGCTAAAATATAATACAAGTATGGGACCCATTTTCCAGAATGTTTGGGACCTGGGGTTTCCGGATAAGAGGTCTTTCCGTAACTCGGATCTCCTTCCTTAAGTCTATTAAAAAAAAATACTTAAACAGTAATTAAACCCAATAGGATTAATTATAACTTAGTTGGGATCAAGCACAATGTACTGTTTAATTATTACAGAGAAAGAGGAAATCCTTTTGAAAAATTTGAATTATTTGCCTATAATGGAGTCTATGGGAGATGGCCTTTACATAATCTGGAACTTTCTATATAATGGTTTTCCAGATAAGGGGTCCGATACCTGTATAGGTAGCCCCAAACTGCTAAAATGCAAAAGCTTTATGGGATTTTTTACCCCCATATGTAATAAAAGGCACTAAGTTTACCCAGCAGCAGCAACCAATATGATGTTTGCTTTTAAACAGGTGGCCAGTAAATTCTACCTGCTGATTGGTTGCTAGGGTTACTGCACCTGGGCAAATTTAGTGCATTTTATTACATAACCCCCTTTAACTCTTAAAATGTACTGTATGTCATAGCCAAAAACCTGCTTAAAGCTAAAAAACTGAGGAACATTTTCTACATGCTAAACTTGTTGAATTTAATAAAACCTAAACATTTTTAGTTTTGTATATAACATGCATTTTACAAAGCAATATATCATTTTTCAATAGTGGTCAATCTCCGTGTTATAGGAGATTTGATTGCATATACATTTGAAAATGATTATGTCTGTGCCTATAAAATAGAGGGCAAGAATGCTGCAAGTGTTTTATTTCCTAAGATAGTGTAAGTAAATAGCACAGTATGCATTGCTAATACAATGAGCAGAGTATTCTTGCTTGGGAAGCAGAACGGATGTATTTAATAGTTTGCACTATGTTTTAGCAACCACTTCATCTCCTCACAGCTCAGTGGACAACCATATTTGTCATTGTCAATGGATGTACCTACAGTATAAGAGAACAAATAGGGGTGTCTTTAGAAATTCGTTAAATACCTACACAGCAAAAAAAATCTATTTCAACAAAATCAGCCTCAGTATTAAAACAATACACCAGTGATTTATTAGATATTCTTTGAGAGATGAGCTAAAGGAATGCCAATTATGCATTTTATCACCATCATTTAATATCCAGCACTTATCAATAAGCCAATCTGATCTGCCTATTCCATCCAAGCTATAATGACCTATAAACAGTATGGTGGATATAATGCTATAGACAAAAAGATATCATGTCAAAACAAATTAAGCCCTACATTTAATGGGCAGTTATTTCAGGTGGAAAGACTTTCTGGTACTGTTTTGTTTGTTTCATGCAAAAAATCATACAGATACAAATAAATGAATAAATGAATTCCAAACAAGCTATTAGAAAATCCCATTTACATGGGTTTATCCTATAGGCTACAGCTCACCCACTGGGTTTTTAAAGCAGAAGCCAGGATAATAGCTGATCAGATTCCCAACTACAGAACGATTTTGCCTTTCTTGAGGCTCATCAGTGTAGTGCAGGGTTTTCTGATCAGCTAAAGTAGAGTCACCGTGTGGATGTATCTGTATGAGGCAGTCTCCTCAACCCTAATGATTTGTTTGTGAATCCACGCGGTGACTCTACCAATCTGATCAGCTATTATCCTGGCTTCTGCTTTAAAAACCCAGTGGGTGAGCGTTAGCCTATTGGATAAACCCATGTAAATGGGATTTTCTAAGAGCTTGTTTGGAATTCATTCCCAGAATTCCTTTTGTTTTTTTCATGGGGATAGTATCCTGTTAAGTGTTGCTTATGGTTCCTGGATGTGAGCCAGAGTTTCCTGCAAACTCTGGCTCAGGAGATGGTGAATCATCTCAGATATTCATTGCCATAATCAGCATTGCTTTAGGATTATTCATGTCTTCATAGCCATACCACCACTCGGCCAGATAAACACACTATTTAACGTTGCTGTATGAACAAATCATACAAGCTAAAGATGGATGTAACTAAGGAAAGAAGCAAATAACTAACAGATTATAAAGAGTGTTAAAGTGAATAAAAGTTAAAACACTGCTTTCTGAGCTGGAATTTACAGAGGAATACGTGCAGCAACTAGGGGCTTTTGTTTTACTCATTGTGACCCAGGTACTACAGCTTGTAGATATTTCATTGTTGGAGGTGTAGCCTGCTTGTTGTGGGGGGTGTGAGGCTCTGTAGTCTATGACATGCAATTTTGGGACATATGAGCTAAGTGAAGCACATCTGTAGAAAAAGATTTCCTAGGCATACATCTTTGTGGTGCTTGTGCTTTAAATCCACTATGAGCAATAAGCAGATTCAAACAAAATAAATATACTGCTTCATTTTTATGAACTAATCTCTACTGGAGTAATTATAGTTAGACTATGCAGCCCTAACCCTATATTATATCCTGGTTTATAATTATAAGACCTAGCTCTGTTATTCCCAACAAACTGTCAGGCCCTCAAAAACCAAAGTAGCCCATTTTTTAACTTTAACTTATTTAATCTCACATTTTCTTGTCTGTTTCTTACTATGGATATTGGGTAAGGGGGTGCATAGAGAAATGAAAAATAAAACAATATCTCAGATTTTCTAGAAGCTTTGTATTTTTTTACTAATGTCTTTGTTGTGATCTATTTACATTAAAATATTGGCAGTTGATGCTCAGTGTGAAGCTCCCAATTTAGCTCTCATCTCAAGAGGATGAAGTAAGCACTGCAATATTTTAGCTTCCATTCCATCCATTTCATTTCCTTCCCAGAGTTCTTATATCAAATCAAATCCATCTTGCATTATAGAATGAAGGCCAATGCACAAGTATTGATCACTGTATAGAATTATGCATGTAATCTTTTATTTCTCACCATACTTCAGATACATTGTGACATTCAAATGCAAGATATTGTGGAATCTTTAAATGCCTTAGATCATTACAAAGATAGCACTGTAACTCAATTGAAAGATCCTTGACAATCCCAGAAGACTTTAAAAATGGCTGAGTGGTGCCTTAGCAAATGAAAGGAGCATTTTTTTTGAATGATCTTAGTGCCATTCTTTTCATAAGCACTGCATTACATGGAAGAATACATCTCCCTGCATTGTCTCTAATATTACAGAAAGTAGTTTGTTGTATAATCCAAGAGCATCATAAAACAGAGAAGACGACTTTTACAAAACCCTTTATAAAATTCTGGGCCTTATAACATAATCAACATAAGCAGTTCCTTGGCCTAAATGGCAACCCAATCCAATATTCTGGAGCACTGAGGTATTCTAAGGGTCTTTTGTACTTTGCTAACTTGGTACACACCGTTCATATTTAGCAGGTGGTTATTGAGAAGGTTGCAAAAGGTTGACAAAGGTTTATTACTTTTATAACCTAGGGACCTATAGGGTTAATATGCCCCTATGGCTTTAAACCCTACCATTTCCTATATCTTCTTGTTATTGGGCAAAGACCCATGTATCTAGTTTGATATTAGCATTTGTGTCTTTTCGATTTATAGTTAGACCACTCCCTCAGCACTCAATATAGTGTTTAGCAAAGGGGTGGATCCTCCTCTTTGGCTGCATCTGTTGACTCAGGTGGAAGTTCCACTGAGCCTGGAATCAAAAGGGCCCCATTAAGCCATCTACCCTAGAGACTACATCTAACAGGATTAGCAAGAATAGGAGAACATCTGTCACAGCACAGTGAGATAGTTAGTCTAGTTAGAAAGAGTAGTTTCTGTCTCCAACCAGGAAAGATTAGCTGAAAGTATTCTTTCTTACAAACATTGTTACCTTAGTGTAGGACCATGGTTAAGACGCAGGTATCAGGTTAGTTCCTATTCCTGATCCATAGTCGGCTATTTGGGATCCTTGACCACTAAGGTATACATCCTGGGGACACAGATACTTGCCCAGACTACTCTCCATAGTGGTGCCGTACTGTTTGGCTGTCTTTACCCTGCCCACACACTGCAGAAGTGGGATAAACCGGTGGACATTATTTCCTTTTAATCCCCTGTATAGTGATGAGTGAAGAAGATTCGCAAAGCGGCGAAAATTTCGCGAAACGCATTTGTCGTGCAATTTTTTTCCGTTGCCTGCGGTTTTTTTTGTCGCCCAGGCTTTTTTGACGTGACCGCACCCTTTTTGATGCGACAGTGCCCTTTTTTTTACGTGACCACGACCTTTTTTGACGCGACCGCACCCAATTTGTCATGCGACAAATTTTTTTTACACGTGCAGAATTTTTCCGCTGCGAATCCATGCCTGACGAAAAAATTTACTACATCACTACCCCTGTACCTTTATCTGCTAACTCCTCTGAGTGTGTATTGCATAACCCTGTGGATCATTTGTCTTGGGCAAATGATCCGCAGTTGAGTTGAGTTCTGTTTTACCAAAAAAAGAACCTTCTGGCGTTCATTCTTTCAATTACTTTGCACATAGCCCAAGTGAGTTGTAGTTACACTATAGCGAAAGCCCATCTTGTGTGTTAGAGTCCTATGTACCCCATGCTCTAAATGCCTATTTAGCTGGTCTGGTCTGTAAATACAACCAAATAGGGGTTACATAATCTTACTGAACTGAATTTAGAAGTCCTTAAACAAGCTGCTAGGGACTAAGCGGTATATTTATTATGCTGTGTAAAAATGGCGAGAAAACTTGCCACCCAAATTTGCCAGGCTTCGCCGTTTAAAAACCGGCATAAAACTGGTGTAAAATCGATTTTTACGAGTTTTTTCTTATGCCAGAACTTACATAAAAAATAATGTCATAAAATCTGGTGTTTGGACGACGATCTTCTCCGTTTACTTTACACAACTTTCAACACCGTTTTTTGGCAAATTCTTTTTACACAGCATAATCAATATGCCCCTAAGTCTTCCTTGCATCATGCAACAGCAAGAATCATAGCTGAGCCACAGAACATGAATTTTAAACAGGAATATTGTTTAAACGGTTTTACTTCATTTTTAACTTAGAAAAATGAATATCTGCAGAACAAAAAAAATGAAAATAGATAAAATTGAAAATTGCAAAATTGCATATTGGTTTAGGTAGGACCAAGGAACAAATATCTGCAAGTGCAGTTGTGGTCCCCTCAATTTCCCTGCATTCAGTAGCATGAGTAACCACAATCAAGCCCAATCTAGTGCTGTTGTGTCTAAAGAATTGGGTGCAGAAATCGCTTGCACGCCAAACACCCAAAGAATTCTGCTCAAGTGCACTTGTACTTATTACTTGCCATCATTTTACAAAAGAAATGATTAAGCAATTGGTAAGAAATATATCTACATAATATTGCCTACAGTGATGAGCTAATCTGTACCATTTGACTTCATCAAAAATTTTGTAAAAGTCCTGAAATTTCGAGAAAGGGTGAAAATTTCATGAAATGCGGAACTTTTTTGACGTGACTGCAACTTATTTGCTGCAACTGTGACTTTTTTGCCGCAACTGTGACTTTTTGATGCAATTGCAAATTTTTTGACACAAGCGCACATTTTTCCTCACTTGCTGATTTTTTTTTCTACAAAAGATATATAGAACTAAGCAAATGTGGTAGATAGAGAGCTTACCCTTGGTATGTGGTGGCCCAGGTGCTCATGCCCCAGACCCTCAGCATAACTTGGTATGATTGCCTATGATTAAGTACCAAGTTAGGTACAAAATGCGTAATGCTGTATAGCATTTATGTGTAAAATTCCATAAAATACTTTGATTTTACTTAATACCTGAGCTTTATTCTACCTCCATGGAACTCAGGAGTGCCTGCCTTTCTCGCAAATTTGATTCCTGATTTTTTTTTGTCAGTTTCACAAAAAAGTTTGCCAATGGTGAAATGCGGATTTTTGCTGCAAATCCATACCTGGTGAAAAATTTTGCTCAACGATAATTGCCAATTAAATAGAGGATGAACAGTTGAAGATCTGTCACTGTTCTCCTTACTTACTGTAGTGAACTCACGAAGAAAAGATGTAACGACTTCTACTTAGTTTGAGCAATACAAGGAATAAAAACACTGTTTGGTGTATTTTCCACCAGTGTTAAAGATGGTATACAGATAACACCAGGAAAATGCCTGCTTTTTCAGCAGATAATGCTGTTTTCATGTAAGTGGCTTAGAAAAAGCTGGATAAGTTAGTCCTGGAGTGAATGGAGGGTTAATAGGATAGGTCTTATATTCCATAATCCAGTTAATATTTTCATTTGGACAGCCTCATAAAGCTGCAGGTGAAGCAGCAAATAAAAAAAGCTGTAGGGGGTTTGTTTTTGACTCAGAGTAGGTCACTCTCAGAGCAAGGCACAGGGCAGGAAGGCTGCATGCCTGTGTTTGGAACTCCCGGAAGGGCTGGGGGTGCCTCCTGCCAGTGCAAGGAGCAGAGGGAGCGCGTGACCAGGTGTGAGAGCTGAGAAGAGTCAGCAGGGATTAAGGTAAAGCCTGAGTGTTCATGGGTGTGAGAGTCTCCATAGATGTGTGTAACTGGGGATGGTGAGAAACCCTGGAAAGGTTCCAGAGTGTGGAAGTTACTCTGGAAGGTGAGAGCCCTGAAGAAGGGACAAATCATAATAATGTTTGCTGATGAATAGGGATGTAGCGAACTGTTCACCGGAGAACTAATTCGCACGAAAATCGGGTGTTCGCAAGTTCGCAAGTTCGCGAACTTTTAGCGAAGTTCGCAATTTTGGGTTTGCCTTAGCTGGAGCCAAATTTTGACCTCTCACCCCAGAGCCAGCAGATACATAGCAGCCAATCAGGCAGCTCTCCCTCCTGGACCACCCCCGGACCATTCCCTTCCATATTTAAACCGATGCCTAGCAGCCATTTTACATTCTGCCTGTGTGTGCTTGATGAGTTAGCATAGGGAGAGAGCTGTGCAGGGGTTTGAGGGACAGTTTAGGTAGCTTTGCTGACTAGTAATCTACTTTCTACTGCTCTGTATGTAGCTGCTGTGGGCAACTGTCCTGCTGATCTCATCTGCTGTAACCCAATAGTCCTTGTAAGGACTGCTTTTATTTTCTGATTACTGTTACTCTTCTTTTCATTGTGTACTGCAGCTCCGTCTGTGTGTGTTGGAGACAGGTGTGCTGCTCATAGTAGTGCACTAAGCACCAACCACACATTCACATCATTTTTTTTTATTTGTGTTTTTTTACTTTGCTACTGTAATTTATAGAGCCCAGTGCTATTAGTCTAGCTTTGGGGGACTGGTGTGCTGCTCCTAGTAGTTCACCCCCAGCACCAACCAGAGATCACTTTTTTTTATTATTAATTTTTTTTTTATTTAACTTACTGTTCTTTAATGTGCCCAGTGCTGTTTGCTGTTATTCATAGTAGTGCACCAAACACGTTACACATAGTAGTGACATTGCATTGCAATAAAATCACCTGAGCGATGTTTTTCCACCAGCAATAATATATTCTGTATCCACTACTGCGGCGTTTTGTCTTTGCGTGTGAACCGGCTGTAACCGTTACACAACTTGATTGGCATGTAGACGCCGGATGTTTTAAAGCAGTTTATTACACAAGTTTAGAAATGTAGTGTGATTTCTGCCCTTTACAGCACAAAATGCAACGCTGTGTCAACAACGTATTTTTCAGAGAAATTTTTGCCCTTGATCCCCCTCCTGCATGCCACTGTCCAGGTCGTGGCACCCTTTAAACAACTTTAAAATCAGTTTTCTGGCCAGAAATGGCTTTTCTAGTTTTTAAAGTTCGCCTTCCCATTGAAGTCTATGGGGTTCGCAAAGTTCGCAAAAGTTCGCACTGGCGGAAGTTCGCGAACGGGTTCGCGAACTTTTTTTGTGAGGTTTGCTACATCTCTACTGATGAACTGTAAACTGTTATGTTTATGTTGAGGAGTTGAGGAGTGTGCCCCAAATAAACTTATGTTTTTTGATGTCATGAACATGATGTCACACGTGGTCTCTCATACTCCTGCCTACCATAGCTAATTCTCCACAAAATTACATGTACAGGCAGTCAGCATGTCACACTAGCTATAAACTATTGTCACAGCTTAAGTCTTTGGAAAATGTTTCTGCACCCCTCAAAGATTAAAAAGACTACTGAAGTAAAGTTTTTTTTTCATGTGAAATTGTTCTTAAAAATGACCTCAATTAACAGCATATGTATAATCATTTATATATACCAGAAACCAAACCGGTACCAGTACTGGCTTTTAATATAAGCAAGGAGATACAAACCTCACCAATATTCCCAAAGCTTACATTTTTTGGACGGGACATTGGTAATTCAGCATCTACGAGTAGCCTCAATAGACTCAGACAGAGTCTGTTGATAAATTTCTTAATTGCAATCCCTTGTCAGTGTTCTACCTTTCCCTCCAAACTTTTGTTTTTTTCTCCCACCCCCTAAGCAAAATGGAACTTGTAAGTGTTTAAACTCTTGTCTTATCTATAAATGTTCATCCCTATATTATTTCAGGAGAACAAAGTAAGAAAATGATTACTGTAGAACTATCTGTACTCTTTTATTTGAACTAACAGTGCATTTTTCAAGACAGGCTTTTGAGAGATGCACTGTCTTCAGGTTAGAAGCACTTGAAGCTGTAACTCTTGATATACTCCTGCAGTAATGTATTTATAAATAAAAATAAAAATAAACTCAGCCTGTTACTGGTTGTTAAGGTCAGGTCCAGCAACCATACAGAGTATTTTGCCAAAAAAGAAACATTGCGGCAGATCTTTTTTGTGCTAAAACATTTCATTGTAATACCTTTTGACATCATTTTAAGTTATAAAATGTATTTAATGTAAACCCCCCACCTTCCCACTACTTACTGCCTTGGGCTTGGGGTGACAGCAAATCCTGACTTTATGTTCAGTTTAATCCCCAACCCAAACAACCCATGGGTTACACAAAGGGTGTTTTTACGTGAACAGTGTTTTTTGCTGTACTGTATATAGTGCAAAATTCATAGCTCTTCCACCCTCTTTTTGTAATTATTGTTTAACACTTTTAATTCATTACATCTTCATAGTTACTAAAATCCAAGGGACATGGGTATTCCTATGGCCAACCTTTGTTTCATGAACATTATCTATGCAAGGTTCCAAAATGTGTTTGGCACATCACCCACTCCATATTGTGTATGGTACATGTCATCAGGCAGCAAATTGCTCTCCTTTCTATTAAAAAATAATAGCACTCTGCATAATTTACATTTTAGTAGGGAGTCCATGATCATCTTGAATCATATCTTTAGCATGTGTTTCCTGATTTTGTTTTGCATGGAGTGCCGTGTCTGAAACTGGATACAGGTGGAAGTACACCATTCTGGCCCATGTTAGGCTATATGTCTGTAAAAGTGTAATTACTTTGATAGAATGTTAAACACTTGCAAAATAATAGAGGAAAACTATTTATCTATGCCTTAGACTTATTTATGCTCTTTGTTTGCATGACATACATTTACCCTGTAAACAGTTTTTAGTTGGATTCTTTATATTCCATTTGTTATGACAACTATGATGAACAGAAATATGTTATTTCATACAGTTTATCTGGCAACCAACACATTTGTAATGCACATCATATTTATAATTTGAAAGATCATCCCATAAGCAATATAATTTAGCTGGGTCTACTGAAATCTTGTATACATGGTAGGATTATTTTAATTAGCCATTTGATTTTAAAATGAGATAGCCTGGAATCTGGACAAAGTGCATTGTCATTTTAAACTTAAATACTGTATGTAATTTATCTTTACACAAATGCTCATATTAATGGTGTAAATCTTCATTACAATGCATGATCATGTTAAGATACAGGAAATGATCCAGTTGAAGGAGTCCAGAAGCACCTCACTCTAACTCAAAGCACCCCTGCAGTTGAGAACAGAGGTCAGCAGTGGAGAGAGGCCGGTGAGACTTAACCAGGGGGAATCAAACTTGTCAGACAGATCCAAGTCAGGGCAGGCAGCAGAGTATTAGAATGGAGAACAGGCAGACAGGCAGCCAACAAGTGAGAATCCAAAAACAGTCCGAGTTCTAACAAAAAAAAAAAAGTCAGGATAAATACACAAAGAAGAGCTCAGAGTAGGCAGAATACTGCAACAACGAAATACCACTTTTAAGGCAAAAAGGGCACCAAAGCCAGACTGAAACATGTGTCCGAACACATGCATCAGTGTATGTATGTAACGTATATAATGCTGGGGTAGAAGTGTATCCAAGTACCTATTCTGGTGCATGCACACAATAAAGCATCAACACGAATGTACCACCCACTTGTCGGGTGCCATAATTATCCTTACAGATCGTTATGTACTCAGTTTAATGACTTTTTTACACCCCGATGCCTAATGCAGCGAGATATTGTATGGATTTGCCCTGCACAAGTTGTGCCAAAGTTGCATCTACACCTTTCATCAACAGGCATAACAGCATTTTTCTTACAAACATGATAAACTGCCATAATTAATGAAGTGATTAGCCACATTTCTCTTGCTATGAAAATCAGTTTACTCTTCACCGACTAATAAAAATGACAGAGCATTCCACCAACAAAAACTGCAAATCTGTGAGGAGAAACACCAACTTTGCTCACGGCACCACAGATGTTTTCATTTTTTTTTTTTTATTTAAGACGAATTTAAGTTCACACCTCAAAATTCACAGTATAGCAATATCATCCTTAAGTCAATGCTACACTGTATATTAGTGATTCTCTAAAAGGCCAGGTTGAACTTGTGTTGTTAATTCATATCAATAGAAAGAGTCTGTTCTTCTTTAGTGAATCTGCTTCCTTATCTCCATTGACAAACTAAATTGATACATTATGTATTACTCCTCATTAAAGGGCTGAAGAAAATAATTCATGATTACATTTCTTGCAATTTACCAATTCTACATTACGTTGGCAAGCTATAAAAGTCAATCAACAGGAAGCAAGAAATGCGGCAGATGACAACAGAATTATTTATAAGAAAATGATACATGGTCCAAACTAGATATAAGTGAAAAAAAAAACAATCAAGTTATGATGCCTATTAATTATTTACCATATTTTACTGGAAAAGTGAATGTTACACTGTACAGAAGGGAAAGTTTGATGTCCAGCTTTGGTCCTATAACTGTTTTAAAGAAAGGAATTGCTTGCATTGTTTATTTATTTGTTGATTAACATTTAACATGTACGTTATATACATACAATATGTGTTTATGTACAATATACTGGTTACCTTTGTCTGCTTGTCTGTCTTGTCTGTCTGTCTGCCTGTCTGAAAAAACCTTGGCAAACCTTGTGAAAAACGTGTTTTTTTCTGCAGGTTGAGATTTTGGTAATCAGGTTGGATTCTCTGGATTTCTAAGGAGCAAATTTCTATTATTAGTAACATAAAATTATCGATCCTTTGATAATCTTTAAGAAATATATCATTTTCTAATATCACAATGTGTCATGCCCCCCCCATGGCCACTAAAAACCGACATTCATTTTCTATTCTCCAGTGATTCAAGTTTAAAAAAGATACAATAAGATCATCATTACATGAAAATGGAAAACCAGCATTTGAGCCAGAGTCTCATAAATTTAAAGAAATGCAAAAGTAACTAGCTATTAGAAATGTCAGGGTCCATCAGTGATTTATATGATTTGAAAAGAAAATATTGATTATCCACACCTTCTTCAGGGTCTTGGCAAATGGCACTGCTCTTTCAGCAACACATCAAAAGAAGCAGATAACATATTTCTCTTAATAAGAGCCCTGCAACAAGTGACAATAAACGACTGGTCATTACATCATTACTAATAGAAGGATATATAGAGATGTTAGTCATTGCCTGTAGCAGCAACCTATATAACCCATTTAAAAAGCCTGAATAAGCTGTAGCAACATGCATGCTGGTTCATAATTTTAATTTCAACTCTTGCCCATAGAAGTAGGGAATGTCCTCCCGTGCCCACTTATTATCTCCATTTGGGCGGGGATAATATCTATACTGCATATATATTGTAGATTTTATTATCACAATTGCCTTGGATATTGAAATTGAAAGGAGTGGCGTTATTTAGAACTTGTTGGAATAAGGTTAGAAACTATACAGCAGTGTGTTTTGAGCATTTGATATAAAGAATGTTCATTTATGACACAGTGAAAAAGACTGCACTCTGTGAAGCATTGGTTGCATTTGTATCTGTGAACTTGAGAGATTCAGTTAATCTCCCTGTGCCTCAAGCACCAAAACTTAGATTGCAATGCTACGGAACAAGGGACTTGATCTGCCTAAATGTCTATGACATTCTGTATGAATCAAATTGCTGAAGATAATACTAGTAATAATAACAAAAGTCATAACATTTCCCTTTAAAAATATATTATTCTATAGTCACTTGTGAAATCTATTTTTTGTAGAGGCTAATTTCATAGGTCACGACGTTATCATATTTTGCGCGGCTATTTCGTCGCCGTCGCGACTTTATCGTATTGAACGATCGTAAATGGCAGAAAAACCTTTCCGACTTTGCATGATTTTAGAAGCATCACAGAGGAATAAATGGCACTCTGCAGCTCCAACCTGGCCCAAGGAAAGTCACGATACTGAAGCTTGAATGAATCCGAAACTTTCGTACTCGGCACAACAATACGTTTTTTTCACGATGGCGATGAAAAAGTTACGACGGCAACGAAATAGTCCTAAAAATATTGATCATTACAAAAAAAACGCATTCGGATGCATTTGAAGCTTTCGTGCCTTAGTAAATCTCCCCCCTATGGTAGTTTTAACTGTAAATCTGAAATCAACAAACAAACGGATACTGATGTGATGTGATATCAAAGTGGTTGCTTTAATATGAGTATTCCTGGCCCACTTCTGTTTGCATGGAACTCCAATAATCTGTTGCTTACACAGTGAAACTAAAGATAAAGCAGCAGCTAAAATGTATTTTTTCTTTCTAAGTCTTTTCTTACTTTGAAAGCTAACAGTGATAACTAATTCTTCCTCCATTGCAGGGTACCACTAAGTAGTTGCATGCTGATCAAACCTAGGCACTTTCATTGGTCATCATAATCACATGTGACTGCTTGAAGTACAAATCCCAGCAAATATTGGGTGAGCAACTTGGAAAGTGTTAGTTGCCAGAGAGAAATCAAAGAAATTATATCAGTACACATAATAAATAAATAAATATATATATATATACATTGGTTACTATCATTTTATATGTTACCCTTTTTAATCTGTCAGTTTATTTTAGTCCTAGTTTTAGCTTGTTTAGTAAATTTAGTTCCTGTAAATAGCAGCACTTTGTACCTTAACCTAAGTTTAGATCACACCAGGGAATTCTGAGCTGTGTTTGTGTAGCTGGCTAGAAATAGGTTTTCTTGTAGGGGAATAATAGAATACTTGCCCCATAGCAGGAGCTATTAATCTTTTGTTGTGACATAAGGGCTATGGCACATGGAACATTTAAAAAGATGTGGTCCTTTCAGGTCAAAACAGCGTGTGCCAAGATTTAGCCATATCAATGCTGTAAACTTTACCCAGCAGGGTTTTCCTGGCTCACTTTCTGTGTATCAGTGACATCACAATTTAATGCTGCATTTATCTTGTGACTTCTCCTGGGCTGAAATCTCAGGGGTATAGGAAGCTTAATGGAATTGCTCTCGAATGACATCTGCTGCAGGAATTCAGTCTTTGAGAATGTGACCAATGAAAGTGAATGTGACCAATGAATACAGGCTCAAACACCGATGTCAGTTTTGACACTGACTTAATGAGGCTGAGTAGCTAAGTAAAACATTTTATAGTAGTGATATGAATAAGGTAAACCTTTGTTTTGCTGCTATTCAAATCATAGTTAGAAAATACTGTCCTTAAAAACACATCAACAGTTCATTAAAATTAGGTAGCTATAGGGTGAAGTTAAACAGTAAGGTGATCAGACTATGGAGATTTTCATTCATCCAGGTCATGGTATATCTAGTATAAATAAATCTAAAGCAAGTAAAGTTAAGTAATCATTGGAGACATTTCACTACTCATCCGAGCAGCTTCTTCAGTTAAACTGCATATATACACTAATCCAATCACAATGGCACTTTGTAACTCTTCAGAAAGGTGACATCTGAAACTCACAGAGGTGTGAATGCCGTGGAGTAACTTTGAAAGGATTACCAGAGTACCATGCAACTCTTCAAAACAGGTGTTACTTGTTAGAGTTGCATGAATGGATGTGTGAAGAGTTCTGAAATTGCCAGGGTACAGATGTTAGAACAGCATGGAGCAGAATTGAGCTCTCACATCTCTTAGTAAGGACCCAAACATCACCATCCTGCCACCAGATAAAGGGTGATGCACAGTTGTGCTCAACACAACTGACTATCACTGCAAAATGACCTCACTACTCAGTGCTAGCAATACATACGGACCTTTAAGAGAGACCCAAGCAGCAGTTACAAGAAAAAGGTGATAGATTGCCTACAACAACTTGAAAAGGAGGAAGCCATTGATCAAGCATTATACCACCACCTGTACCCCAGAGAAGCTACACCATGCTTATATAGACTCCCCAAGATACATAAAGATGGAGCACCACTCAGGCCTATTGTCAGCAGCATCAATTCAGTGACTTACAGCATTGCAAAATACTTGGCCAACATCTTAGCCCCATTGGTAGGTAAAACAGTGTGTCATATCCAAAATGCCAAAGAGTTTGTCACCAAGATTCAAGGAGTTAAACTAGAGGCAGAAGAAACTATGGTATCATATGATGTCACTTCACTGTTCACATGTATACCTACCACAGAGGCTATTGAGACTGTAAGAAATCGACTGCAGCAAGATAACACCCTCAGCAGCAGAACGAAGCTCAGTCCTAATAGTACGTTTATTGCTAGATTTGTGCCTTAACACCACATACTTCAAATACAAGGACCAATTTTACAGGCAAAACCATGGCTGTACAATGGGTTCGCCAGTTTCTCCCATTGTAGCAAATTTTATATGGAGGAAGTGGAAAGGAAGGCCCTACTCACATTCAATGGAACTACACCAAGTCACTGGTTCAGGTATGTAGATGACACTTGGGTTAAAATCAGATCCAACAAAGTGGCGGCCTTTTCAGAACACATTAACTCAGTGGACAATAACATCAAGTTCACGAGGGAGGATGTCCATGATGAGAACAAACTTGCTTTTTTGGACTGTTTGATATCCATCCAAGCGGGAGGTAACTTGAAAACAGAAGTATACAGGAAACCCACACATACAGATCAATATCTGTTGTTCGATTCCCACCATCTGCTGGAACACAAACTGGGTGTCATTAGAACTCTACAGCACAGGGCGGAAAGTGTGACAACCGATACAGAGTCCAAGGACAAGGAACGTAAACATCTCAGAGGAGCACTGAAAGCTTGTGGATACCCAGACTGGGCCTTTGTCAAAACAACAGCAACTAAGCCCAACAGGAACACCAAAAGGAATAACCATCCTGAGACAGAGAGAAGGCGCAATATAGTCATGCCATATGTAGCAGGAGTGTCGGAGAAACTCAGGAGAATCTTCAACAAACACCACATCCCTGTGTTTTTCAAACCTAGCAACACACTGAGACAAAAACTTGTACACCCAAAGGATCCAACACCAAAGGAAAAACAAAGCAATGTTGTATAAGCAGTCCAGTGTAGCGAGGAGTGCACAGACCTTTACATTGGTGAGACAAAGCAACTGTTCTCCAAGCGAATGGCTCAGTATAGGAGGGCGAACACTACAGGCCAGGACTCTGCTGTATTTCTACACCTAAAAGACTCTGCTGTATTTATACTAGATAAAAGACAAGGGACACTCCATTGAAAATAGCAACATCCAAATTTTGGACAAAGAAGACCGCTGGTTTGAAAGAGGTGTAAAAGAGGCCATTCATGTTAAAGTGCAGAAACCATCCCTAAACAGAGGCGGGGGACTTCAACACCATCTGTCTGCTACATACAATGCTGTTCTAACATCTGTACCCTGGCAGGGGTAACTCCTCTGTCACACCTCTGTGAGTTTCAGATGTCACCTTTCTAAAGAGTTACAAAGTGCCATTGTGATTGGATTAGTGGAAGAGTATATATGCTGAGTACTTCCCATACCAGTCAGTTAAACTGAAGAAGCTGCTTGGATGAATAGTGAAACGTCTTCAATGATTACTTAACTTAAGTCCAGTTGCTTTAGATTTATTTATACTAGATAGTAAGGTGATCATATTCCATTAAAAGTTCCATCCTTGGACTATCCCCTGCTTCCTAATATACTTTCTATGATATGTGCTCAAGCAGCATCCCATGAGCACTAAGAACCTGCATGGTGTTTTCTGGTAACATAGTAAGTTAGGTTAAAAAAAGACACATGTCCATCAAGTTCAACCTTATTGCCCATATATAACTTGCCTAACTGCTAGTTGATCCAGAGGAAGGCACCCCCCCCCCTGAAGCCTCTCTAATTTGCCATAGAGGGGGAAAGAATTCCTTTCTGACTCCAAGATGGCAATCAGACCAGTCCCTTGTCAACTTGTACTAAGAGCTATCCCCCATAACCCTGTATTCCCTCACCTGTACTAAGAGCTATCTCCCCTACCCCTGTATTCCCTCACTTGTACTGAGAGCTATCTCCCATACCCCTGTATTCCCTCACTTGTACTGAGAGCTATCCCCCCTACCCCTGTATTCCCTCACTTGTACTGAGAGCTATCCCCCCTACCCCTGTATTCCCTCACTTGTACTAAGAGCTATCTCCCATACCCCTGTATTCCCTCACTTGTACTGAGAGCTATCTCCCATACCCCTGTATTCCCTCACTTGTACTGAGAGCTATCTCCCCTACCCCTGTATTCCCTCACTTGTACTGAGAGCTATCTCCCATACCCCTGTATTCCCTCACTTGTACTGAGAGCTATCTCCCCTACCCCTGTATTCCCTCACTTGTACTGAGAGCTATCTCCCCTACCCCTGTATTCCCTCACTTGTACTGAGAGCTATCTCCCCTACCCCTGTATTCCCTCACTTGTACTAAGAGCTATCTCCCATAACCCTGTATTCCCTCACTTGCTAAAAAGCCATCCAGCCCCATCTAGACGGTATCTAATGTATCAGCCAGTATGACGGATTCAGGGAGAAAATTCCACAGCTTCACAGCTCTCACTGTAAAAAATCCTTTTTGAATATTTAGACAGAACTTCCTGTCTACTAATTAGAATGGGTGCCCCTTGTGTCAGTTGGAAGAACCTACTGGTAATTAAAGCATTAGAGGGATTATTATATGATCCCCTTATATATTTATACATAGTTATCATATCACCCCTAGATGGGGCCTTACCAGCGCTCTGTAAAGTGGAAGAATAACCTCCTCCTCCCACAAATCTTTGCCCCTTTTAATACAGCTCAAAACCTTGTTTGCCCTTGCAGCTGCTGCCTGGCATTGCTTGCTACAGCCAAGTTTATTATCTACAAGGACTCCAAGGTCCTTCCGCATTATAAATTTGCCAAGTGCCGTCCCATTAAGGGTATAAGTGGCTTGCATTTTTTACATCCCAGGTGCATAACCTTACATTTATCCACCTTAAATCCCATCTGCCACTTAGCTGCCCAGATTGCCAGTTTTTCAAGTTCCTGCTGCAAGGATTCCACACCCTGGACAGAATCAGCGCTGTATTTCTGATCCGTGCGCATCAAGGCCAATCCCCGTCACCACCCCCCACGCATTGCTCCGTATGGGAGCAAAACTTCAGGGTGGTGGGCAGCATGCAGCCCTAGGCCCGGGCCTGGATAGAATTGATTGAGCTGCAGAGTTTTGTGTCATCTGCAAACACTGATACATTGCTTATAATACCCTCCCCTAAGTCATTAATGAACAAGTTAAACAAAAGTGGACCCAGTGGGACCCCACTGAGAACCTTACTCCAAGTAGAGAATGTACCATTAACAACCACCCTCTGTATCCGATCCTGTAGCCAGTTTTCTATCCATGTGCAAACGACTTTACTAAGACCAACAGACCTTAGTTTAGAAAGCAGTCGTTTGTAGGGCACGGTATCAAATGCTTTGGCAAAATACAGATAGATCACATATACTGCACCCCCACTGTCCAGCATTTACTAACTTCATTATAAAAAACAATAAAATTTGCTGACATGAACTGGTGGTTTGCAGAAATGTAAACATTTTTCTAGCAAACATCTTTTTACTCATTTTGCATATAGTTTGAAAAGCAATGATTGTATTTATATACATGTAATAAACTTGAATATCCTGTAAATGATATCCCTATGGATGATGCTTAGTGATGTCAACAGTTATAATCGGTGCTTAGTGATATAATGCAAAACTAAAGAGCTCATAGTGGATTACAGGAGACTGCAGGGAGAAGGCCATACCCCCATTCACATTGAGGGAGCAGAGGTGGAGAGAGTCAGCTGCTTCAGATTCCTGGGCATCAATATCAGTGAGGATCTGAGTTGGTCTCACCACGTTGGTGTGATCACAAAAGCTGCAAGACAGCGGCTTTTCTTTCTGCAGTGAGGAGGAGGTTCGGCATGGGCTCCAGAATACTCACAAACTTCTATCGATGCACCATTGAGAGTATTCTGTCTGGCTGTATTGCCACCTGGTATGGCAGCTGTAATGCTTTGGACCGCAAAGCTCTGCAGAGGGTGGTGAGATCAGCAGAGCGCATCACCAGGACTGAACTGCCGGCCATGCAGGACCTGTACAGACAGCGCTGTAGGAGAAAGATGCAGCAGATCCTCTCTGACCCCAGCTACCCCAGCCACAGTCTTTTTACGCTCCTACCATCAGGCAGGCGGTACAGGAGCATCCAGTCCCGCACCAGCAGATACAGAGACAGTTTCTACCCACAAGCCATCAGGCTTCTGAACTGCTGACATTCTGCCCAACACACACTCCCCATAACTACTGGACTCTTCCCAGTGTCACTTTAAGCAAAGCCACTTTAAATCCTCACTGCACAATTCCAAATATTTCATTGCATTTTTTTTTTATTGTAAATACTTTATTGCACACTTTTATTATATTTAATATTTGTATTTTTTTTTTTTGTCTATGTAAAGTTGGGAGGAACACGGGTCAAAAAAAAATTTCATTACGGTAATGATGCTTCATTGTTATTTGTATATGACAATAAAACTTGAAACTTGATAATGCTTGTCACATGACTCAAGGCAAAGTCACTTGGGGGTGCCAAAATGTTAGGCACCCCAAGTGACTTAAATCGCTTACCTTCTACCCGGGTTGGTGCCCCTGTTCTGAGAGAACAGCACCATCCCGGGGTACCTGCAGTGCTTCCTTCTTCCTCTTTCTCGTGCACGCACATTCGCAGTAGAATGAAAAAGACGAACTTTAACAGAAAAGTCGGCTTTTCACTCTACTGCGCATGCGCCGACTGCTGGCATTTTAGGAAAAGGAAGCAGGAAGGAGGAAGCACTCCGCTACAGGTACCCCGGGCTGGTGCTGTTCTCTCTGAACAGGGGCACCAGCCCGGGGTACAAGGTAAGCGATTAAAGTCACTTGGGGGTGCCAAAATGTTAGGTTTGACTTTGCCTTTCCTTCTCCTTTACCACACCCAATGTGCATAGTTCCTACACTGGCATAGCATTCATTACATTTTGGTGCTAATGCAAATTAAAACCAAAATGTGTTTACACGGAATAAATGTACATAGAACTCAAAAGTTTAATGTCATTCTTTCCGAACATAAAAGTGAAGATGAGGCCAAAACAGTAACTTTTACATAAATATACAAGATGGTTGAAAATATTTTTTACATGTTCAGGCCTAAGACTGACACAGATAACTGTAAGCTAAAAAAATATAATTCAAACAGTATGTCGTGTCTGCTGCTGCTGCTATGAGGATGTGCTTCAATGGGAGAATGACTTATTGTGCAAGTCATTGACTTAAAAGGGAAGAAAGAAAGCGGAATAAAGCAAGCCTTTTTCTTAAACCTTTCCGAGACAACTGTTCAACTAAGCACATACTTACAGACTCCAAATGTAAGTTATAAAACTCTATGAGAACTGTAGCAGCAAATTTAAAAGCAAAAAGGATCTAGAATTGCATTATATTATCTCTCTGTGGTCTAGGAAGTCATTTTCTCTTAACTACAGTAGACATAAAACTAGACAGATGAAGTCAGTAAAATTTTACAGAATAAAGAAACACTAATCCATAGAGTACATATAAAACTCCATCTTCTCAGATACAATATCTCTATGATCCTCTGCTCTGGCTCTGATAGAATATGGATGTTGTCTTGTTTTTGGTTTGTATGAGATCTACACTTTGCATACACAACAACATTAGGAAATACTCTAGCCTCAAGCGTTTGTTCCCAACATTTTTTAAATCCACAGAAGTTTACAGAAAACCTCTAACTTGTATAATTGAAACTGAATATTTTTTGGCTTTGGCTCTGTGCAGAATGCAGACACTGCCTTGTATAGGGACCTATACTTTTAGTCAAGACACACCAGTAATACTGGAAACAAGTTTTCTGAAATTAAAAAAAATGTCACCCATAATTCTATTTGCTGGCAGATAACCTGTCCTTTGAAATCATAATTAAATTCAAGGCATAACATCCAATGTAAGGCACTTATATGCAAGAAGTGGAGGATCATCAGGTTACTATTCTGTCTTAACTATGAAATTACATTTATCTTTATTCTATTTTGTTTTTTATTGTATTTATTTCATTCCAAAGGCTTTGTAGTTTGGTGGTTGGAGAAGAAAGCAGATTTACTCATTGTGGATTTTGGAAAATATGTGTTTTCTAAGTTTCCTCTTACTTTTTAAAGTGCTCTTGCAACCCCCTATTCATATAGCAGCCTTTCATTCAAACCACTCTCTCTGGTTGCTAAGGTAATATGGACCCTAGAAAACAGATAGCTGCTAAAACCCCAAACTGAAAAAGTGAACTAACTAAAAAATACATACAATAATAAAAAATGAAGACCAACTGCAGAATATTACTCTCTACAATCATACTAGACGGACGGTAGCTCAAAAAAGAACAATCTTTTTAAATCATTTCATTTTCTCATTGCTGCCAGTGGGCAGTGTGATGGGGTGACTCTGTCTGTTGCTAATTGAACTCAGGCTTCTTAGGCTGATGCCACACGTTTTTATGCTGCGTTTTTTCTCAGCCTAAAAACGCCGCACAAGCCACACAGCCCCTGAATATGGCGTTTTTCAGCCTAGTACTGGTGACGTATGGTTTCCATGGTGCTAATAGTGCGAAATAGTAAAAAATGCTGTGTATTTCCGCTAGGTCTGGCAGCTGCCTTTGTGTATACATAGGAATAGCTTGCTGTGCAAATACTGGCGTATTTCGGGCAACGTTTGAAAAATCCGTGCTAAGGCGTTTTCTAGCGTATTTCTGCATTGTGTGGTTTGCTTTAAGTCTTTTCAAGTTATTTCTATGGATGATGATATCGGGCGTTTTTCAGCCGTTGAGAGAATTAGAAAATTAGAAAATTAGTTGTATCTAGAATTGTAGGGGTAGCGTTAATCCTGGAACAAGTGTGGTGCACCTATTGACTTAACCCAAAGTTAAATTCTGAAGCTACCACCAGGTCCAAGGTGGTGTCAGCTGAAGGGTCACCCCGCATCAGTAGGTATAGTTTGGCCCCTATTCATTTGAAGAGGCAGGATGGACACACTGGAAACCATTTGGAAGTGCAGAAGGGTATAATAAAACAAGTACTTAATGAATTGCATCAATATGCACCACTATTGCAGTAAGTATAGCAGCGACAGGTGTGCGGCTTTAACAAGTGTATCAATATGCACTCTCCATTATGTCCAAACTTGTCAAGTCTCTTTATTTATTGCTTCTTGTCAGGTATCTTTATTTATTGCTTCTGGTGCAACGTAATTAAAGTCAATATGAATAAGACACATAATATCCTTGACTAACAATGTCCTTTAATTAGTGTGTTCATTATTCCATTATTATTCCATTTTTAATTGACAAAAAGATCCTCCCTGAGTAACAGCAAAGATCTCTTAAAACCTTGGTTTTATAAAAGTGAAATGGTAATTTGTTTCTTATGGAAGATGGCAAAACCAAGAATATTAAGTGGTGTTCTACCAAGATGAGTATGAAAGTATCAATTCTGATATACCACTTACTCTACATAAATTTGTACCCACAATCCTAGATTTATATATAGTGATAATCAATACTAAATTAACATTGTTGCTAAATTGTTCCTGTAATGTAAGATAATTTCCTATAAGTTTCCATGTACTTAAAGGAATAGTTCATTGTTAAAATGAACCTGGGTAAAATAGACAAAATAAAAAATGTTTTCAATATAGTTAGTTAGGCAAAAATGTAATCTATAAAGGATGGAATGAGCAGATGTCTAACATAATAGCCAGAACACTGCTTTCTCATTTACAGCTCTTTCAGTGACTTGAGGGGAGCCATTTGGGACATAACTATTCAGTTAGTTTGCATTTGAATCTGACCTGCGTGCTCACAAACTAACTGGACAGTTATGTCCCATGTGCCCCCCCCCCCCAAGTCACTGGCTAACTAAGAGGTTAGAGAGCTTAAAGCAGGAAGCAGTGTTCTGGTTATTATGCTAGACATCTGTCCACTCCAGGCTTTATAGATTACATTTTTGCCGAACTAACTATATTGGAGGTATTTTTTATATTGTGCGCAGCATTTTTACACTGTACTGTTCCTTTAGAATAAAAGCCAGGCCTAAAGCAACAGGATGTTGCGAGAAGACCATCATTTGTTAAATCCAAAATTGGGTTAAAATAGCAGTTGTTGCCTCTCTTTAATTTGGTTTCTCTTGTTCATTAGCCTTTTATGATTACTTGATATTGTGTATGACATGGGTCTTACTCCCTCTCAAAGTGCTGTTGTTTGCACCAGAAGAGGTGGGTGAAATTAGTTGCAGGTCAGTTGTAATGGGAACCCTGGAACTAGCACTCATGGTGTTAACTTTTTGTCTGTACATTGCATCAAAGCAAGTTGAACTAGTAGACTGGAGGGCCAGCTGCAATCCTCAAGGAGTATATCTAAGCACAAGTACTTTTGTGTTTGCACTATTTGCACTTTGCATTTGTTCTTTTGCTACTAATTATAGCCAGAGTTCTCTTTTAATACAGAATACATAGGGAAATAGCATCTACATGAATGTATCTAATAGATAAAGGAAGTCATGCATAGCAATTACAGCAACAAAGCTTTCCTTAGATAAATATACCCAAATTACCCCTAAACAGCGTATGCTTCTCTACTCTGTGGCACTTATGAGGGTAACCTCCTGCAGGCCCTGAGAGCTAATAATATAGTGAAATCTACTGGTATTTGACAGAAAAAGACACACATATATTGCACATGTCTAAAAATGCATACATTTAACACATGGGCTAATTCCGGATGTTGATGGGAATAAAAAGAGCCATTAGTAACGTGTCAGAACCATTACCAATCATTAACTACTATTCACTTGCATGCCTATTAACAACCTATAATTGCTACCACACTTTAGTGTATAAACCACAACATCTATATTATTACAATTAGTTTCACGTTTCCAAATCTCTTGGTTAATTACGCTAATCTATTTATTTTAATGTTTAATTATAAATAATTTCATATGCCTGTTACCCAGACTTGGTTTAATTGAACATCGCAGCTTATTTATTTATTTCGAATCCAGCTCGATATAAAAATAAATTCCGGCTCACTTCACTATCTAGCACTTAGAGGGAAAAGGGAGAAGGCAAAAAAAAAAAAAAAAGAAGAAAAAAAGACTGGGCCTTTACAGTTGAGGCATTTTAGGAGATGATACTGAGCTATGTTTCCTGTCTATGCAGAAGGCACCAGCATATAAAATGGTAGTGAATTTGCATTACCTCCAATCCATCATTCTTTGAGAGCACAGGAAAAACTGGGAGACCTGCTGCAAGAAAGCACAGCCTACTGCTGACAGATTCTTATTTAAGTGACTGTGAATACAACAATTCCACAAATAATTTGTCAAGTGTGTGGCTGAACTAGCTCTGAACCCTGATAAATACAAACTCTCTTCACTGCTACAAAGACATGATGTTCTTTGTGCGGGCAGTGAGTAACAAGCACTAGGATTTAACAATCGATGCTGCTATATTTCTGCCTTCTTTGTTGTTAACAGAAAGTCCTTAAAGGGCAGCTTTTTTTTTTTCTATCTTTTTTTTTTTTTATCTTCAGTAAATTCTAAGCACAAGAAGTTGCTGCATTTTGGAAATGGGTAACATGCAGCATATGCCTTCCAAAGCGAAGCGCCTTTGGTTTTATCTAGGGCACTAAACATTTAACTATACGAATGGCGAATAAAGCCTAATAGCAGTTTATAAGTTAATGGGATTCCAATAAATGATATATTCTCTTGTGCAATGTGTAGTTTAAATGCATGCGGCGGAGACCGGGAGAGAAGTGTGCAGTGGAGGAGAGACACTCTCTCTGCAAAAAGCACCTTTTCATCAAGGAAGGTTTTTAATACGTCCTAATATTTATTTAAAACAGCCTTTGCCTTTATGGATGCTGGGTTTATTCTCAAACTGATGTGCATTTCTAAAAAAAAAAAAAAAAAGAGGGGGGGTAGAGAAATGCAAATCTAATCAGTTCTAAAGTCTGCAATATATACATAAACGTCTCTTGCAGACATAATTTAGTATGCATTATTAATTTATTTTTCATAAAGCTTTCCAGCTACAAAGTAGGAAGTGGAAGTGCATACCCACACAGATGATAACGCTCATTTGTCAGTGTACTGGATGCTGAACCTAAGAATAATTCCCCTGCTTTGAATTCCTTTAAATAGTATTCTTTGTGCAGGCGCTATATGCCCGAGTGTCTGCTCTGCTCGAATAGAAGTAAATAAAACTAGCCAAATGACTTGGATAGATCCACTTCAGGCTGCAAATAAGATTGTCCATGACATTATGACAAAGTAGGGAGGCATAATGGCACATGAACTCCAACATGCCATTTGCCAGGGCTCTGAAATGCAGAACAGGAAGGAATTGTAATTGTGCTTCTATTAGTCAATTAGGTTTAAACTTTTGACTCTCAAATTGTAATGTCTATACAAATAATTAAGTATGTGGCATATTAACCAGTTCTAATGCAAAACGCTAATTATTTATTGTTTATAAAGCATTTAAATAATGCACAAGTGAATACACTAATGCTAGCATGATTTTCCAGTCATTAACTTGACCAAAATTTGCATTTTGGGAATAAAGCCATGCATTTCTCAAATGCCCTGTTCCATCATCATCTACTTGTCCTTTGTCAAAACTGGTCACATAACACATGTGCACTGCATCTTCTAGAGGAAAAATTATACTGAATGTAGTAGGATATACTAGATTTACGTTTATTGCAATGTAGTATGTGTTGCCCTTAAGATTATAATACAGGTTTAGGATCCATTATCCAGAATGCTCGGGACCTGGGGTTTTCCGGATAAGGGAACTTTCAGTAATTTGGACCTCCATACCATAAGTCTACTAAAAAATAATTTACACATTAAATAAACCCAATAGGATTTTTTTGCCCCCAGTAAGGATTAATTATATGGATCAAGTACAAGGTACTGTTTTATTATTACACAGAAAAAGGAAATCATTTTTAAAAATTATAATTATTTGCTTATAATGGAGTCTATGGGAGACGGCCTTCCCGTAATTTGGAACTTTCTGGATAACGGGCTTCCAGATAATTGATCCCATACCTGTACTGTATTTACATCACATTATTATTAGTCACCTGTGACATCAGGCCATACAAGTCGGGAATCACTGTGGTGATTCAATTTCGTAATAAAATAATGGGAACAATGTATCTCATAATACAGGTATGGGATCCCTTATCTGAAAACCTGTTATCTAGAAGCTCCAAATTACAGGAAGGCTCCCATAGACTCTATTTCAAGCAAATAATTCAGATTTTTAAAAATGTTTTCACTTTTCTCTGTAATAATAAAACTGTATCCTTAATGGTAACTATGCTTATGCAGGCAAAACAATCCTACTGGGTTTATTTAAATGTTTAAATGATTTTAGCAGATTTAAGGTATGGAAAGCCACATTATGGAAAGATCCCTTTTCCAGAAAACCTCAGGTCCCAAGCGTTCTGGGTAACCAATCCTATACCTGTACACAAATATAACAGTTTTGTTACACAAGTGAGTAAAAATCATGTAAGAGCACTGTGTTCTTCAAAAAACAAGTAACCTTACACCTTGTTCTTTTATATGTGCCTAACATTGCCTGGAGACTTCTTATAATGTTAGAATTAGCAGAAGGGTGTATTTATGACGTACCCACTGTATATGCATTTACTGAAATGTGTTTTTGTCTTAAGTGCTCATATGTCCTTCAAATGTGGAAATTGCTAATAAACAAAAAAAAATAATACCTTCCATTTTTGAGTCTCCTAAAATTTACGAATCTTATACCAGTGTTAATGGAACACCTTTGAAAAATGAAGACAATATTCTATTTGAAACAAAGAATAAACTATAGAAAACTTGGGCATTGCAAACAACCTCATCTATTACCAAGAAATTTCTCTAACATCCATAATTCAATAAAACAACTTTTCTTTAGGTCAGATTAATATTTGGTGTAATAAAGGTACGGGACCTGTTATCCAGAATGTTTGGAATTCAAACTCCTAGCTGATAACCTTCATATAGACATATATAGGATAACCTTTTGGTTCAGATCTGCTATATCTCCCAAAAACTTATTAGTCTGTTTGTTTTCCTTTTAGGCCAAACATATGGCAAAGAAAATAATCCATTTAGGCAGTAACAGCAATACAAAAATATTATCAACTCATTAGAGCTTTAGTTCACTAATGACTATCTAGTATAACATAATTATCGAGAGAGGCCTTAATTAATCAACATCAAAGGTTCCCGGACCTCACCTTTTTGTCTGTGTAACTGGTAAAGTGCACCATTTCAAATACTTTATCCAGTCAGTCTCAAAACTGATCGCTGTTATAGAATACAGACTTGTCTTTTTCTGAATGTTGTAACTACAAAAAAGAGTTATATAGCACAACATATTAAAATTCTGTCTTGACACTAATGATTTTTTTTTCTTTTTTTTTGGGTTATGAACAATATTTATCAAAAACAACCCACTATCGAATGAAAGATGCTCCTTATCATTTCTTGTCAAGCAAAGCATTATTCACTGAAAGTTTCCTTCATATCTGTTTCAGGGTTTTCATTGTCATTTTAAATTGCAAATCAATCACCCATCATGAAGGCCCTAGTTCTGGGGAAGAGATTAACGCTCTGGCTAAAATTGTTTACAAAGTCATTTGTAAACCTTCTGCTAATGCAGATGAGGCAAGTTTACCAGTTTAACATTGTTGATCTCAGAGAAAGCCTTAAGCAATGACTTCAGAGGGCAACAAAAATTGTTCATTTATCATTATTGTCATGGGCTTTCGCAAATGATAACAATTTGTCTTCATCCTATTTTTAGACAATGAACCACAATAGAGTCCAGAAAGCCATTTTGCCAGATGGGAGAAGGTGCTTTCATTGCAAAATGTGTATTTTTTTTTTTTTTTTAAACTTATATGAGAAAATGTTTAAATGCAAGCAGAAGATGTACTTTTAATATTAGATTTCCGGGAATGCATGACATTCTGTAAGCACATCTGATACAGAAAAGGAAAATATAAAGAGAAATGTAATATACGACTAACTTTGGGATAGCTTTTATAAATATCTCAAGTGATCTATTATATCTTTAATCAGTGGTAGTTTCTCTGTGGAGACAGAGGAGGAATACACTTATTTCTTTTGCTTACAATAATCTTTAAACGTGAGTTTTCAGCTTCTGCAAAGCTCAATATTCAGGGCCACTGTAATAAACAGGCAAAAGGGTTCATTTTCATTGCCCATCAGGACAGCATCAGCAATTTTATCTGCAATAAATGTTGTATGAAGCATCCCCCAGGAAAACCAGACCCTCATTTTAAATGACTAATTTATTTATTAAAATGTATATTGTGTCCCGTGTACAGGATGCCAGGGTTCACTTAATTGACTCCATCATTAATTACAAGTTAAGGTGTTGTGTTGGCTGATTCATCTACCTGATGTAGGAACAGCAGAGTAAAATGGCCATTCACGCCTGTAGATAACTTCACCCTCTACAACATTATTTAAGCAAAAAGTATTCCCTTTAATAACATTGCACTCTACCCTTGCAGGAAAACATGCATAGACTCAGGAAGCCTTTAGTTACCTGGAACCCCTTGCTTCATTAATCAGGGCTTTCAGTTTCTAGTTTGTGCCCTGCACAACCCAGTCTATTATGTCCTTTCTTACAGCCATGAACTTCATAACCACCAAAAATCTCACCTTTCAGTTATACACTTTTGTACCTTGTGTCTTACTTATCCCCAGTGCCTTCAGATTGTAAGCTCTTGCAGACAGGGCCTTTATTAACTCTATTTTACAGATAAATGTAATCATAACTATAACAATACTAAAGGCACAAAGGCAATATCAGGTGATGAAGACGTGACTACTTGCATTTTCAGTTGTTTAAATTCTCCTCTTACTGTTTGTCCATCTGATCAGCTCATTTCACCAATGTCCCACAGGCTTGTCAAAAACCACACAAGAAATTATTTTACAATACAGTACTCTGTGTGGTCATTTTTGACATTCTATCCATTAATATGGAAAACATTATTTCCAGTACAAATTACTACAGCACAAGAAGTACCTTTGCTTAATTCCCTGTGTGAGTGCAAATGAATACATAGCTTATGTTACAGATTCTGTTTTGAATTATGCATTTATTTGACTTAGAGAATAACATCTGCAACCAGAGTTGACCACTATGTTACCCACTGATTCTTCACCCCCACACCGTCCCACTCCAGTCTGTCCCACTTCTCCACCTATTCTGTCCCACTCCAAATCTTTGCACTCTCCACCTTTTCTACTTCCTTATTGGTCCTGGACTGGTCCTTATACAAGGCTCAGGTCCCAAGAGTCTTCAAGGGTTAAGTTGTCAGGCCCTTGTACCCCTGTTCTAGTATGTATGTTTACAAAAAAAAAAGATTTTTCCTAACCACTCAGAGATGCTTTGATGGTGTACTTGGCAAAGAGAGGGGTTGAACTACTTTATCAGACCCAACCTTTTCAGTGCACATCCCTAGAGAACAAGTCTTGCTGAAGGCAGAAGCACAATCCTGGGCTGACAACTTAAGATTCTGCATGTCACCTTTGGTTTCTCATCCTGCACTGTTCCTCTTGTTATTGCAGAAAGAATTTGTACCAACTCTCCCAAAGCTCTGTCAGCCTCCCAGGCCTCAGCCTTGTCCAGCAACCCCTAGAGAGGAGCCTCAGCCTTGTCCAGCAACCCCTGGAAAGAAGCCTCAGCCTTGTCCAGCAACCCCTGGAGAGACGCCTCAGCCTTGTCCAGGAACCCCTGGAGAGAAGCCTCAGCCTTGTCCAGGAACCCCTGTAGAGGAGCCTCAGCCTTGTCCAGCAACCCCTAGAGAGGAGCCTCAGCCTTGTCCAGCAACCCCTAGAGAGGAGCCTCAGCCTTGTCCAGCAACCCCTGGAAAGAAGCCTCAGCCTTGTCCAGCAACCCCTGGAGAGACGCCTCAGCCTTTTCCAGCACCACCAGAAAAGGGAATCCATCATTGTCTAGTGCCTTCAGAACATCCAAGACAGGGACCTCACCCTTGTTTTGCTTGGCTGGAGATAGCTTTCCAGGCTATTATATTTTCTCCAAATCGTAAGTAACCCACAAGAGTGATTCTGCCTGTGGCCCACCTGAAATCCATGTACCCCTCTGCCCTTTCTGACATCTGAAACACAGACACTCATAAAGGTGGTTCTGTCAGAAGCCTGGTCTGCTTCCAATTCTGTTTCCCCTTCTGCAGATCACGGAGGGAAATCTATTACCGCTCACCTAAAAATTGTGTATATAGGTACCTGGAATAAAACTTGTGAGTACGGAGCACGTAAGTCTCTGCTGGGATTCAAACCAAATGTAAAAAGTGGTCTTGGGCACTATTATTGCATTATCACCAGGTCATGTATGTTATTCTTGGCCAATGGCAGGGATAACAGGCAGGTTTTACTTGAGCTGCACACTGTGCCATGTTTCTAAGTAACATTCAATATTCGAGTAATAATATACCGTGCTATACTAGCCATAGACTATGCACAATGGCTTTCATTATGATATTTTAGTTATATGTGAGTGTGTTTGTGTGTGTGTTTGTCATTAAATGTTTCCTCCACATACTAGATCTTAAGATCAAGTTAAAAAAAGGGGGGGGGGGGTTGGGACATAATATACCAGCTCCATGCATGAAAGAATAATGGAAATTGTATTTAGTAATTATTGTGCCACATTTTGGCATCATCTCTGTACTGCATGATATCAGGTAATGGCAGGATTATTCATCAAAATCTGATATTAAACCCTAGTTTCTAAATGATTTTTTAACAATGAATATTATATGTTGCTATAAAGGATCATTTGTAATTTCAACAGGTGAGGGACCAATAATAAATCCAAAGATTAGATCACTATGACTAGAATTTGGTTGTCTGGGGCTCTTGTAATTTATTGTCATTCTCTTAATCTCTGTATAGTGTCTAACAAATCGATTCATGACCTCGCAGGCATAGGGAGAATCCTGGATCAGGCAAGTATTTGTTCTAAAGAAGACAAAACAGACTGTTATTTAAAAAAAAGTTCTTTACCACAAATTACTCAGATTTTGGGCTGGATTACAATGATCAAAATGTCATTATATCTAGGGTATTTGTGTTTCAGTATTAATATCACAAAAGGCAAAAAATTTAGATTTGGGTGAAAAAATATTTCTTGCTTATGCCCTTAAACTGTCAACTGTCAGCAATTAGAGCTCCATAAGTATAATGTGTGGGCAACAAACCGTAGGTATACATTTGCATGAGTGTCTTGTTGGTATACATTAAGAATGTTTAAGAGCATACAGTATTTATTTCTTAATATAAACTGAGATTAATGAAGAATTGACTTGCAGTTGCATTGGATGAAACCTACTTTATGGTGAAGAAAACACAAGAAGCATATCAGGCAATAGGGTTCCTGCGAGTGTTTATAATAAAATAGATTCAATTCTTCTTATAATTTTACTTTTAGGTCCTAGATTTGATTTCACCCAGAGCACTACATGCAAGGAATTGTGTACACTTGTGTGGGTTTCCTCTGGGTACTTAGGCTTCCTTCTCCAAAAACATACAGACAGGTCAATTGGCTCCTGATAAAATCCTACCATAGTGTATTTGAAAAATGTGATAGGGACCTTAGATTGTAAATTCCAATGGGGCAGGGACTGATGTGAATGTATAAGCACTGCGGAACATGTTGCCATTATATAAAAGGATAAATATAATAACTCAGTTTAACAAACAAAAAAAAAGATTTCTTATTTATGTTGTTTTGAAAAGTCAATAAACCTTTAAACCTACTGAATCATATGCAGCAACCTTGACTTTCTCATGAAGGAAAGCATGAATGGCACATGGAAATCACATGAATCAGTAAAAAGGTGGCCGTTGCCCAGGTTGTTCCATTTTATATGCACACTATTAACTCTCTTCTGTTGATCCAGAGAGTTCAAGTACACATGCATGTCAATGCTGAAAAACAAATCTGCTTTGTTCAGCATTGCATATACATAGACCCACAACTACCTCCTATGTAACCTATAAACCCTGTCATTAATCTCCCCTGAATGGGTGATGCTTCCTACATTATTTTCCACTGTCAGAGCTCATACAAGTTCCATTCCTAATTCTTTGGTTAGTCCTATAAACAGCCACAAACACATTAGATGGATGTTACAATGCAGTGATTTTTAATCCTCCACATTTTAAAAATCAAGATGAATGTTCTCTTTTCAAATATCCATATCTGAAGTTCTAAAAAATTCCTTGCAAGGAATGCAGAGTCGACTGTGTGAACTTCTTGGCATAGTTTGAAAATTCTCTTGTTCCTTAATATAAACAGTATGATGTATATTCATTAAAAGGTCTTATTTTTCCCCACATAAGATAAATAAGACATTCCTGTATGGTGCTCCATGAAGCTGATTAATCAGTGTCTAAAATATCTCACTGATTAACAGTCCTATAGAATAACATGGCAAGGCGGCTGTGTTGTTCCTTGCAGATAAATATTTCTCCTATCTGTATTGTCAGATTTACTTCTTTGAGCTGGAGAAGTTGCTAAATGGTTGTTAGAATATCATAATCAGGATCAGATGGACAGATTACCAGCACGGAACAAAAACTGAGTAATTTATTCACTGCCCTAAAATATATATATGTGTGTTTGCGGTCAAAAATAATACAGGTATGGGATCTTTTATGTAGAAACCCATTATTCAGAAAGCTCTGAATCATAAGAAGACCAGCTTTCATTTTAATCAAATGATTTAATTTTTTAAAATCGATTTTTTTTTTTATTATTCTCTGAAATAATTAAACAGTACATTGTACTATACAAAAGCCTAAGTCACTTGGGGTGCCAAAATGTTAGGCACCCCCAGTGACTTTCCTTATACCCCAGGCTGGTGCTCCTGTGAGAGAAAACAGCACCAGCCCGGGGTATCTGCGAATGAGCGTTTCCTCTTCCTTCTTTTGTCTTTGTGCCGCTTGCACATGCGCAGTAGAGTGAAAAGCCAAACTTTAATAGAAAAGTTCTGGCCCCAGGATTCAGAAGATAGAAGAAACTCTCGCTGCAGCTTCGCCAGCCTGGTGCGGTTTTCTCCTAACAGGAGCATTAACCTGGGGTATCATTTAATCAATTACAATCGCTGGGGGGTACCTAACATTTGGCACCCTCCAGTGATTTTTACCTTTCCTTCTCCTTTAATCCCAGCTTGAATGTAATTAATTCTTATTGGAGGCAAAACTATCCTCTTGGGTTTAATTAATGTTTAAATTGTTTTTTTACTAGATTTAAGGTGAGATCCAAATTACCGAAAGACCCCTTAGCTGGAAAACCCCAAGTCTTGAGCATTCTGGATTACAGGTCCCATACCTGTATACATTATCAGACACAGGGCTGGTCCTTATATATATATTTTGGAGGTATATAAAGTGCAGAACACTTTACTCAATTGAAGCTCTTCATTCTTCCATAGGAACTGGATTTCATCAGGTCTGAGCTGAACACGTCATTTCACCATTACTAAAGTTGAAGTGGATAGCAAAGTTCTTTATAAGAGTAAAACAGGCGTAAGTAGACAAGCCTGCAGTCACACTGGAATGCAATATCTCTATTTCAGTTTTATAAATAGGGGAAGTTTGACAAACTGGCAAAAGCTACTAGATTTACCAGAAAACAGTTTCAGAATCAGAATGAAGGATGGATAGGAACCTGTCTGGAAGGAATGGCTGTAAATAGGTGGTAAAAAGGCTAAACATACAAAACAAATAATAAGTTAAACATTTGTTACCATAAGTCCATCTGTGAGATACTAAAAGTTAATTTTAGGGCAAACGTCCCGTTTTGATATCTGAAATGAGTTTAAAACTCCAATGCATGTAAACTTTTTGCTTTCCCCACTAGAAGTAATAAAACAAAGCCTAGAAATCCAAGCTTTACTCGGCATTAAATTACCAAGGCTTCTGTTATTGCGTCATCATTTGTGTATATTATTTTATAATTATTTTAATACACTATATCATACATTTCAAATGCACCTGAGAAAATCTAAGACAAATTGGCAAAAAAAAGATTTATTCTGCTCAATGTAACATGGCCCATTTTTCCTTCAAATTTAATAGACCCTTTTTCTGTTTGTCACTCAATATAAGTGTCTAATACACAGGCATAAATTGTTAAAAGCAGTTTTAGATAAAGGAAAGGAGAGTGGAGAGGAGTTTTTTATGCAAAAGCCAACCTCAATTTATGTCAAACAAGGTTAAAAGACCTTGGGATTAAAGCAATAAACGTGCTGCTGTCAAACCTAAAACCCGCTAACAATTTAGTGCCAAATGCATGTTGTTCAATATCATTTCCCATTATATTATGTCACACACAGGTGACAGTTGCACATCAGACTGACAAGACTCATTTACTTTAAAGAGTTCATCATTGACAGTTGCAGTGTTAACACTGACTCTCTATTAGGAATGTACATTAGAAATATATATATCTATATGCTATAATGTTTGGCAGAAGCATTCCCATGGCTTCCAAAGCAGGCTAATGAACTGTTTTATAATACCTGTGATCATCAGTAAAGTTGTAAGGCAAGATGAATGAAGGATAAAACTAGAAAGATACAGATAACAAATGTTCTGCTTCCTTTTGTTGACTGGATTAATGGGTTTATAGATATTGAACAAGCACTAAGAGAATAAATCCAAGCATTTAGAGAAAAACCTGTTAATGATTGGTTTGTCATTTCTACTACATTCACCAAATGGGTCTTCCAAATATAACAACTTGTCTACAATAGAATCCTGGGTCAAATTTCATTGCACACTTCAATGTCTGTTCTATTGATAAGCTTAAATATACAGCTGTATAATCCAAGTTCTGATATAAAATGTATTGAATGACCTTGAATAAGCTGTTGTCACTTACTGCTTATGATATGAATACTTTATTATTATTATTATTATTAGCCTTTATTTACTAGGTCTTGTTATGGTTTATCTTATTTGGCTATACATCTCAGTATAGGTTACGCACCTGCGCACTGAAGTGTTTTGGAGACAAACATGGTGATTCAGTATTGTGTGGGGTTCACCAAGGGAAGTCCTAGTTACCTGTCTCTGGGTCTGTTTATTTCAGTGCAGTTTGTCACATTTACATGCCCCCTTGTCAGAAGAGGGAAGCTGCCAGGTCACATTGCTGGTTCCCATTTAATATATGGCCCTATAGCTTCTGAAGCTTAGGATCACACCACACTGTAATTGGACAAGGTTCAGCTTCCAACAGTTGAATAGGTTTATAAAGGAATGCTGTTGTCTGCTAGGCATCCTAAGTCTATTGGATGGGTAGGCATGAGAGGCCTACAGATCTGGGTGACCTGGTTCCCCCAAACCTGTTTTATGAAAAGAGTAAACAAGTTATTGAAAAACACCTGTATCATATTACATACAGTTCTAACCATACCTGTAGGAAGCAACGATTAGGACATATTTGGTTAATGTAAAAAAAAAATGTTAAAGGAAAAATATGTGCAGTGTAAAAAAGTATTTCCCCATTTCCCAGTGGAAAAAATATTGAAGGTCTCGTTTACAAAGGGTGGGTCAGGGTAGAAAGTGTAAAAAGGCTGCAAACTGCCCAGAATGCAGTGCAGTTATGTTATCAAGGGATGAAAACACAATTATGCCTCTTTATAGGTCTCTGGTAAGGCCTCACCTTGAGTATGCAGTGCAGTTTTGGGCTCCAGTCCTTAAGAAGGATATTAATGAGCTGGAGAGAGTACAGAGACTGCAACTAAACTGGTTAAGGGGATGGAAGATTTACGCTATGAGGTTAGACTGTCAAGGTTGGGGTTGTTTTCTCTGGAAAAGAGGCGCTTGCGAGGGGACATGATTACTCTGTACAAGTACATTAGAGGGGATTATAGGTAGATAGGGGGTGTTGTGTTTTCCCATAAAAAAGATCAATGCACTAGAGGCCACCCCTTTAGATTAAAGGAACTGAACTTCCATTTGAAGCAGCGTAGGTGGTTTTTCATGGTGAGGACAGTGAGGTTGTGAAATGCCCTTCCTAGTGATGTTGTAATGGCAGATTCTGTTAATGCCTTTAAGAGGGGATTGGATGAGTTGTTGAACAAGCATAGTATACCAACCATTCAAGCACCATTCAGACACAAAAAGAAATAGCCAGCACTTGGTCAAACCCAGCTCAGTCCAACCCATACTGTGGCGTTGAACAGCAGCTAGAAGCACCCTTGTGCCAGCACTAGGTCTAACCCACATTCTGGGGTTGACCAACTGCTAGAAATGATAAGAACCCATTATTTGTACTCAGAACTAGTGATGAGCGAATCTGTCCCGTTTCGTTTTGCTGAAAAATTTATCAACAGGGAAAATGTTGCACGTCCAAAAAAAAACATTTGACGCATGCAACAATATGCCCCACAATATGTTTGCTGCGTGACAATACATTTTAACTGTGACAATTCTTTTTATGAGAGACAATTCTTTTTGACGCAAGACAATTCTTTTCTTCAACCACAAAAAAAACCACAAAACAAAAACAAAATCGTGATCTCTTGATTAATCAATTAATTAAATCCATAAATCTACATCTCAAAAAACCTATAAAGGTTTCTTTTTGACACGCAGTGAATTTTCCGCAGTGAATTTTGTGGCCTGTTTTCCAAAAAAAATCTGCAAATGACGAAACACGGAAATTTGTCACGAATCCACACCTGCCGAATATTTTTGCCCATCACTACACAAAACCATTCAGGGTTTTGACACCCAGTCAGTGCAGGACTACGCCCAAAATTTGCAGCACTGCAAAATTTCATAGGGTAGGAGCACTCACTGGTATATCATGCCACGACCAGAAGCATTTGAAGTTGCAACTTCACTCGTGCCCTGGGCAGATGTTAACTCAAAATATCACTTTTATTTGTTTCATTAAAAGCACAGTACATCAATATTCAGAGTTTTATTAACACATCTTACGCTTTACACATTTTGTGGCGTCCCTCCATTTTCTCAGAATTAAATATTTTGCCTCTTCCTGTGTTGGAACACTCACTGTTGACTCCTAAACTGTTTCCAAAGGCAATGTCAGCAGAAGAACTATAGTCAGGATTATGTTTTTATGGGCAAGCCGTTGCACATAAGGTAAGCCTAAATCACCATGCACAATGTCAAGAAGCAACTAGAGTTATATAATGGTGGAAATGTGTTGTCTGAATCGATCTTCCCCATCTGACAGTCTGACCTATAAGTCTGGAATTGACAGGAGAGAAATATCTGCCTGCATACAGAGTGCTGGCTATAAAGTTTGGTGGAGAAGGAAAAATGGTCTGGGACGTTTATTCTGGTCTCTGAGTCTCTGGTTCTAGTTAAAGCATTTCACTAGTTCCAGTAGGCAGATTTTAATTAAGGCTTGGGTAGGATAAGCCTCTCTAACTATCTACTGCCATGTGTTCTTTAAAGGCACTGTGTTTCACTGCCATGTGTTTTTTAAAGATGAAGTTGGCACTGTGTTTTTGCTTTCTAGTATTCTGGGGTTATTATACATAACATTGCCTATGTATTTATCCTGCCATGCATTCTTGGATATTTAACATGTGCCTGGTACTGTATTTCTTCTACCATTATCACAATTAACTACTCATGCTTTCAGCAGTATAATACATAAAATTGCCACTGCATCTATCTTGCCATGTGTTCTAGGCTATCCTTGGGATGCTATCACTTCTCTGTAGAAGGTCCTTTGTCATAAGCTCTAATGAGCAGGGCCCCCTTTACCTCTTTTCTCGGTCAGTATCTGTATGTACTCTGTGTGGACTCCATGTAAACACAAAGAAAAACATTTAAATTCTCTGTGATTGCCTAAAATATGCCTGCTAAAATAATTTACACACTTAATCAGTTTACCCACTGTAATTCAAGCATACACATTATTTTATTATTTATCCAGAGTAGAATTCTCACAGAGGACACTATAACAACAAATAATTTATTAGTATAATGGCAGAATTGGTAAAATTGCTATACTAGTGCACTAATTTCTAGTCACGCTAGAATTCATTTAACAGACCACTAGCAGAGGGGTAGAGCAGCTTTGCCCCTACCAGCAACAGTGTTTAGTAGAGTGAACATTTATGAACATTTATTCATACATTTATGAATGGAATGAAGAACACCTTGTGCCTAGTTCTTCTGTCAGTGTTACCTCTACCTGCCCTGCACATGTACCCTGAGAGTTGGATATCCCCCTAAACTGAGGCAAAGCAAGCAGAGGTGAATAAGTTCTTAGAGCAGGGGCTGTTTGACATATGTGAGTAATTATTAAAGCCAATGAGTTTATTGGAAGGGGTAGGGTGCATGAAAGATCAGCGAGACAGCAATATTAAAGCAAGAATTCCCCTGAAGCAGATAATAAGATTTAACATATTTTTTCATTTACACAGAGCGACCTCACAGTAACTGCAAGAGAAAATGTACCAATGATACAGTACAGCATCGATGTGTGTGACTCGTACACAGGTACTTAAGCTGCAGCTCCTGTCTTTCTCAGGTTTCACAACCTGTAAGTGACTTCTAATATCTATGCATTTACAGCAGCAGAAATATTAGTCCATATTTCCTTGTGTTGGTATTTGCCCTTTACTTATCTATTGCATCTTTTATGGACTAAAGGCCACTAAAGCACTGCCGCAGATAGTGCAATGGGTGCAAAATGATTTAGCTATTTATTTATTTGAAATCTCTTCATTGTTTTGTTTCTACGAATCTCTTTGCCACCTAGTGGAGGATTGTGTACATTTGGGAAAATCAAAGAATCTGCATTCTTGTTACTTTCTTTGTCTCTCACATGGCACTTGGTTCCCATGACAGTACTGATTTTCTGGCACATGCGAAGCTGCTGTTAAATATATATACACTTTATGCAGGAAAATGAATTTGTCTAAATTTTGGATATGAAGATTTTAAGGGGAGACAAAAATAAACTTGTGAGTTCAGAGCTTAATACATAAAATAATGTAATAATGAAATCAATAACTTCAGAGCTTAATACATAAAAATTTACCCATGTTCTATTCATTCCTATTGGATTATAGAAGCATATTTATCAATGGTGAACTTTAGCATTCACTATTTGATAAAAATGCTTCTAAAAATCCAGTAGAATGAACTAAACGTGGGTGATTTTTTTATTAATCTCTAAACTCACAGTTTGATAAATCTGCCCTAAGTGTTAACAGAATAGGCATATTCTGTTCCTCTAGTGATTCCCAACCAAGTCTGCCTAATGTTTTTTTTCTTGCTATCTTCCGTATGCCTTTTATGTGCCGTCTGATTGGACAGAAGTGATAAGTGTGTGCAAAAAACACTGACAACTACAATAAAAGGATCCAAAAAAATGTCTCATTTGTTCCTAGCAACCCCTCAAACAAATATACCATATGTCAATCGCCATAGCTCATTTAGGAATAGGAGTTACATGTAGTATATAGGGCTCATGTGTGGAATGAGCAGAAGAACAATGGCATAACATTAGTTACACAACACCCAGGTGTTTTGCAACACTCAAGCACCGCTAATATCCACCATTACAGTCGAAAAATTTCCGTGCTGCTTTTCAGTTAAAGTTGATGTGTATATAATGTGTTGTACGTTGTGCTTTGTGCACCATTTCCGTGATTCATTTGGGCTCTGCTGCCCCTTTATTCCAGATGTGCTGCTTTCCAAGGCAATAATGACAATCAGAAAAAAAGGGACAGAAGATGAGAGACTGAATGAAACACATCCTGGGCAGTCTTGCATGCTCTTCAGCATATTCAGATCCTCTAACACCACAACCAAAACACTTACAGACAGGTCCCTTCTGTTTGAAGCCCAGAGGAGGACATGGTATTGAAGCATAAACAAAGAATGCCACAAGCATGAAGTATTTGGCAGGAGATAAAGCCCAAAGCCAGTAAACTGTCACTCTCACCCCAAGGATTTAGAAGCTTTATCAAATGAGGCCCAGTTAGTTTAGTTACAAGGTGTGTGCCTATCACAATCCTTTCTTTCTGTTAAGCAAACAGGTCCTTCAGATAGATTCTTAATGTCACTTGACTGTAGGAAATACACTTCCACTCCTCGGTGCGCGCTCGCTCAGTGCCCTGTCTTTACTGCAGCGATGAATCTGGTTGTAAACTGTGTCCCAATATAACAGCACAAGCAAATTATACTGCATTTCGGCATTATGCACTTTCCAGTCCCTACGTGCATGCAGAAAAGGGCATTATCATCGTTTTGTGCCTAAACACTTTAATGAGAGGCTTCATTGGAGTATGTGGATGCCATTCATTTCCTCCAAGACAACATGGCAACTCCCAGTTACATGAACAAAACTATAGTTTTATTTGACAAAATACCTTATGCCAAAGCATTGTAAGGAAAACGTACATGAAAAGAAAGATATTCATAGCAAAATTAAAGAAAACGACAGATTTTGTGCATAACCCTGAACAGACATTTTTCCACTTGACTAATGGATCATGAAATGCTGTATGGACTTTCATTTAGGAACTTTTTAGTATACAGTTGTCCAAATGTGAACTTTTTTGTACCTAAGTATATGCATATATCTATTATCTTTATGAATGCTTAGTAAATCTGATCAGTATGTAAAAGTTATTATTTTTTCGTAATGATCGGTATTTTGCGATTTTTTCGGAAAATTATCGCGACTTTTTCGTTACCAATACGATTTTTGCGGAAAAACGCAAGTTTTTCGTAGCCATTCCGAAAGTTGCGATTTTTTCGTAGCGTTAAAACTTGCGCAAAAAGTTGCGATTTTTTCGTAGTGTTAAAACTTGCGCAAAACGTCACGCCTTTTAAGTTTTAACGCTACGAAAAAAGCGCAACTTTTCGCGCAAGTTTTAACGCTACGAAAAAATCGCAACTTTCGGAATGGCTACGAAAAACTCGCATTTTTTCGCGCAAATCGTATTGGTAACGAAAAAGTCGCGATAATTTCCGAAAAGTCGTAAAGGCGCCGAAAAAATCGCAAAAAATACGAAAAAATCGCAAAATGTTCGTTTTCCAATCGGAATTCTTCCAATTCGGTCGGAATTCGTGTCTTAGTAAATCAGCCCCCTAATCTTTCCTGGCTCAACCTGTATGGAAAAAAGTACCTATGAACCTCTTTGCCACTTCCAGTAGAATCTGAGTCTATAGGCAAAGCAGCCAATGCACGTATGGGGCAACTATCATTTTCTTGTACCCCCATTTCTATGATTGCATAAAATGAAGAGAGCATTTGTGTGTAATATTTAACTACTTTATTCAGGAGCTTTTAATTAGATCTGGTATGTGGCAGCTGATTTCGGTTTGGAGAAATGACACATTCCTGATTATTTTCCCATGGAGAAAAGTCTATGTTTCAAGGATTAATCCTGTAAACATAAATAGCGCCCAGAATATGTAGTATGGTATTAGCTGAACATTCCTGCTGATTTTACATCTAGATAGCTAGCCTGCTGCTGTTGCTGAACTACAACAAATTGCAATGGCTTATTGGATCCCTGAATATGCTATTGTTCAGATATATTCATATTAAAAGGAAATTATATCCTAAGGACAATACACATAGTCGTTTGGTGTTGATAAGGTTTTACTCTCGTCTGAGCTGCATTTCTACCCTATTATGATGCCCTTATTACAGATGTTTCAGGCAATGTTAGTAAAGCATTGAACAATAGAGCTAAGTATTACAGGCATATTTGAATTTCCAGGTACGGGATCATTTATCCAGGAACCCCTTATCCACATAGCTCAGAATAAAGATAAGATAATCTCGCATAGACTGCATTTTAAGCAAATATTTACATTTTCTTAAAATAATTGTAATCCATTAATTTAATTAAAATACCTTAATTATTTTGCCCTTTGTAATAATAAAACAGTGCCTTGTCAGTAGAGATGCAAGCTAGAATTGGTACAGCAATGCATAGCAACCAGTCATTATTTCAGTTATACTAGATACCTGTCTGACTGCTTATAACATATTACTGCACTGCTGCAAATTTATAGCTATTCTAGCAAATAAGACCAGCTGAAAAAACATTCCCTGTTAATATTTTCTATAAACGTCTGTCATTTCTGCACAAGAACTTCCTAAATTTTCACTCTGAGAAACAGGCTCTCATTGTGCCCCATTTGGGAATGTACAGAGACTGCAGCCAATCTGCATTCTGTTTATGAATAAAGTTTAGAAGACAAATGCACCGTACATCTCTTTCTTTTACATTGTTGTCATAATTACTTTGTATTGTCATGTAAATAGCATTTTCTGATGTTTTGAGTTCCACACTAACTAGCTGCCAAATCTAGAATTAAATATAGAAATGTACATGTAACTTCATGGGAAAATGATGGGTGTGCATTGCTTACAGTCTTTGCAAAAGTAATAATAATAATAATAATAATGCCAGTCAAATGTAATATATTTATAAATTGCATTATATCTTATTTAAATAGTTGCAGGCTTCATGCTGAAAACCAGAAGCCATGGAAATTCAAGGCTTTCTGAGCTTCTAGGTAAAGTAAATACCTGTCGGGAACTCGTAAGCATTGCTTCACAGTTAAAATGACACAATTCAGTATAATTTGTCTTGATAACCCTGAGAGACTGACACTAAACTAAAATGTCTAATATGCTTTGTGATTGAGCACACATAAATTGTAGTTGCTTTTCGTGTAAACTACTAATTATTGTACCTGAATGAAATTCCTCTATTATTTTCACTGCTGGAAATTCACAGGGTGGTATGCATAACTAATAACCATCAGAGAAACACAATAAGGGATTTATGGTCTAAAACACCGCTTGGGATTAAGGGAAAGAAATTAACTCTTTTAAGAATCACTGTGGCTGCTACATTTCAGCTTTATTAAATTGATATATTGAATGTATGGCATCTGCCATTTGGAAACCCCTTATCCAGAAAGGTTTAAACTACAGGTATGGGACCCCTTATCTGGAAACCCGTTACCTAGAAAGCTCCAAATTACGGAATGCCCGTCTCCCATACACTCCATTTTAATCAAACAATTCAGAATTTTAAAACTGATTTCCTTTTTCTCTGTAGTAATAAAACAGTACCTTGTAATTGATCCCAACTAAGATATAAATAATCCTTATTGGATGCAAAACAATCTCATAGGGTTTAATTAATATTTTATTGATTCTTTAGTAGACTTAAGGTATGGAGATCCAAATTACGGAAAGACCCTTAATCCGGAATACCCTTGGTCCCGAGCATTCTGGATAACGGGTCCTATACCTGTACTGGAATTCAATTATAGTTTTGGTTTTTTTTTGAAAGCCAGTTGGGGTAAGTGTGAAAGCCTAATTTTTCTCCTAAACAGAGCTGGCCCCAGCTCCAAGTGCTACCAAGGCAAGCCAGCTGGTTACTCATTCTACTGAAATTTCCCTAACCCAAGGTTTTAGCATGTGCCTAGGGCACAATGATGGGGCTGTCTTCTCCAAGTTCTGGCCCTGCTCATAAATACACCTGAAAGTCAATTAGGCTAATGCAACATGGTGTTATTCTGGTCCTGCATGTTTTTTGCAGGCCTACAATCATACCTGTGTGGCATTAGCCTTAAAGTGTGAATTTGATGTCCTATATATAGCTGAATGACTGATAATTTTCCTCTTTCGTAAACCCATTATGAGCTAATGGGGCCATAACCAAAAGTTGGTCCTTAAGTACCATGGGGTAATTGAACTAAGAAAATCTAACAAGCACTCCCTTAGGGCATGTTTAACACTACAAAACATGCTGGGTAATAAAGCCAGTATCTGTATATATTAAACAATATATTCTTAGGTATACTATGTATACTTAGGGCTGGTATTGGTACTACAAATATATTGGCAATGTATTTGTTTTGCAATGTATGATGTTCTGCCCACTCCAGCTCCAATCCCCAATTCCTGCTCAGCCCTCTTCTATCCTCCCCTCTGTCACCCACCAAACTCACTGAATTTTTGCTCTATTGGCTCCAATTTGCTTGCTGTTTGGCCCCCTTGCATTATAGCCCCACCCATTCAACATCACCATTGCACCTCTCACAGTCACAAAGAAAGATTGCAACCCTACTTTGAATATAATTGCTAACCTTGGACCCTAGGCTGTTTCTTTTTTCTGAAAGTGCTCTAGCCCGAGGTACTAATCCATCCACTGCCATCTCGCCTGAATCCCAGTTATCCCTTGTGCTGTTCTGGCCCACAAGCATGTTCAGAGTAAGAACTAGAACTTTAAACTTCCAGTTTTTAATTTGTTGCACATTGGTGATGAGTGTATTTTTTTGCCAGGCATGGATTTGCAGCGAAATTCTACATTTTGGCTTTAGTGAATTCTTTTGCAAAACGCGCACAAAATTTTGCTGTGGAAAAGTTTGTGTATGTGTCAAAAAAATGTTGCTGTCTTGTCCAAATGGGCCTTGCCGCATCAAAATAGACACAGTCGCGTCAATTTGGTCAGGGTCACATAAAAATGGGCGTGATCACATAAAAAAGGGCATGATCCTGTCAAAATAGGTGCATTCAAAAAAATGTTTCGTGTAAAAAAAAAATCACATTTTGGGAATTTTTCACCATTTTGCGAATGTTTCTGAAGGTTTGCTAATTTTCGTGAGGTCGAACAAATGGAACAGATTTACTCATTACTATTGCACACCCCTTTCTAGAGATTGACTGCTAGCCAGGTGCTTGCCTTGGACATTTTTGGCTTGTCTATGCTTCTAAGAATTTTATTTTACTGTACGTATTTCACACAGGCATTGACACTATGGGGCACATTTACTAATCCTTGAATCCGAATCCCGAATGGGAAAAAATCGGATTTTTTCACGACAGCGACAAAAAAGTTGCGGAAAATATACAATAAAGTTGTAACGGCGACGAAAAACTCGCGGGACATACGAAAAAGTTGCGATAGCGACGAAAAAGTCGCAAAAATACCGATCATTCCGAAAAAACGTTTTCGGTCTGTTCGTGGATTAGTAAATGTGCCCCTATGATTCCAGTACCATGCTGCCCCTATTTTTCACCCTATCCAAATAAACTGCTTTGTTCCAGGCTAAACTTTCTCAGTCACTGTATTGTGATTGTTATAAAGTCTAAATATGCAGAATACTTTTTGTATGGTTTACTGTGAGGGAAGGTAGTCTTTCACCTGTATTTACTGTGCGTGCCTTAGTCCTAAACAAGATGCATTTCCATAATGGAAAAAAGTACAGAAGCCATCAGTAGCCCTATAGTCTGTATATATTGTAGAAAGGTGTTTCTTCACTAAGTCCCCTGGTGTATTCATGGAGTTGTGGAAATGTGATTGAAAAAAAAAAACTATGCCTAGGGGAAATAATCCTTTGTTGGATATGTACAAAGGTTGAACCATCATGGTCAATGAATGTCCACAGTGTATGAATCTAAAACTAATCTCAAACAGCCTGAGGCTATACATAGCTAACCACAGAAGGTAGTCATTTTTCCATGTACTTTTTTGCTGGAAACACTGTCAGCAAATGACTCCCCGTTTACATCCTGTAAAGCATTTTGTTTTCCAACATTAACCGCTGTACTCAAGTTTAATACACTTTCCGCGGCGAGCTGCCATTGATCCTGCTTTCAATCTCCGAGCATTCCTAAAAATGCATTATATTTTGTAGCACGAGGGAAGAATATCTCAATACATCATAGAAGGCATGCATAGCTATTTATCTCTTTGCAAACTAAGCCATAAGCAGCTGTTTTCTCAACGTAGTGCAATCATTCAGTTCAGTGTTACAAAGATTATAGAAAGCCCTAAGTGTTAGAAAAATTCTACGCAGATACAAATATTTACCATGTAAGAACTTTGACAGATATTTCCTCAGGGTCTCTTGCCTAACGTATAGATCCAACAACATGATTCATTAATTTGTATAATCCGATCAGATTTGGGAAATCAGAATCATCTGTCCAAACATTGTTTTTTTCCTTTTAAAATTGTTGTCAAAAAGTCAGAGGAAATGAATTTAAACTGCTAACACACATATATAACCACAGAGAACTGCTAGACCAAGAATGTGAGACTGCCCAATCCAAACTAGAACTTCAATTGCCCTTTCCAGAATCTCCCAACTTCTTCCAAATTAAAATAGTAGGCTAGAAGAAGCCCCACTTTCTTAAATCAAACATTTCAACTACAGGATTAAGCTCTTATACAAGGAGCAAAGATATCCAATTCTATGTCCAGATATTACATTGTCCTGTAGAAAAAAAAGAATGCATCAGTAAAGAAATAACTAGCTAAAGTGTATCAGATGCGACCAAAAAAAACCCTTGCCTTTACTAAAAAATGTTTTCTTACATGTTTCTCCAAGAGCAATGCTATCTGAGTAACAGTCACTGAAGTATTCATCTGGGTTAATGAAGGGAAGTTTATGTTATATGAGAGCATCCTAACAAGCCCACACTGTTATATGGAATGTAACATGAACACAGCTGAAGAGAACCTAGTTTCTTTGATACTGAAAAACAGGGTTTTCTGGCTACAATCTATGTCTGATTGAAATAATAATCCACACTCTGCACACAAACTGTCTTGTAGGAAGTAAATGCAATAAAAATATACACAATGGTAGGTGAAACAAAATGGCATCTCTGTGATATAAAGGTACTAGGTTTTCCTGGTTTAGGACACCTCAAAAACCCAAAATCTCTTATGACCGCATCATATACATATGCACACATATTTACACATTACAATATTAATACTGGATCTAGTGATTGAATCATGCACGCTTGATGCAATTGCTGCCCTGCACTTGGTTGGCCAAATCAGGCAAAGATTGCCGAAGAAGCAGATCTAAAAAGGTATGGCTATCTTATGTGCTATTAAAATCTTTAAATATGTCAGGAGATGTAAAGATGGGTTTGATAAAGGAAATAACCTTACCATGAACACAGCAGATGATGATGATGATGATGATGAATAGTAAAGAGGAAGAAGCTGAGGGGCTAGAATGCAATCCAAGAGAAAGACTGAGGTTTGGGCAGGAGTTCCAAGTAACAGGCTGAAGTCAAGAGACAGGCAGAATTCATGCAAATCTGGGAAACGGGCAAAGGTCAAGGGTAAGCAGCAAGTAGGCAAAGTCAAAGGGCATTTCAAAGGCAGGAACAAAAAGAGAATCAATATAGTGAAGCAAAAAAACCACAATAACTAATCACTCGTCCTATAAGACAGAACTTAAAGGTTTCTACAGTCCTTTTGTAAACAGATCTCCTTGAGACCAAAGTGTAAGAAATCACAAGGTGAATACTGAGCATGCTCTTAAGCACACACATGGACTAAACTGGCATAAATGGGCAGTGCCACATAGGTGTACATAGCATGTCCTATTGAAGCAACTCCAACTCTGAAAGCCATGCATACCATGAAATTGCATAAAACGTGCATATTTGGGATGATAGGCTAAGTAATGACTTTGATGACTAACACCTGTTTGTACTGTTTATGCTGCAATGTTGGTTACTCAGTAAATGCCAGAATTTACAGAAAAAGGTATATCTACATGCGCCTTAGTCTTGTTTATATATTCAATATTCTGAAAACATATTTTAATTAGCAATAGTTACTCTTCAAAAGCCAGGAATCCCTAGCATACATTTAAAGGCACCAAAAAATGAAGCAGTATGGTTGTCAGAATTATTTAATTACTGTTTTGTCTATTTGGGAATTTCTCCTCTTCCTGTTAGTGTTGAGTATGCTTTGCAGTTGTCTATAAAGATGTATTTTAGCTTGTGCCCTGTAGCTATGTTTAGCTTCCTGTCTCCAGATCTTATTTTTCTTTTACTTGCAGGTAAATTTTGATCTTCTACCATGACACTGCCATGATCTTATTTACTCCGAACAAGCTGCAGCTGATATTAGATAAGTTAATCCACTCTTTTTTCACGTTCAACAGTAAATAGAAAATAGTAATCGCGAGTCAAATAACGCATGCAATATCGCTCGTAAAATAGCGCAAGTATGCTTATAGTGAATCGTGCGAAAAGTCGCGAAAATTTAGACGCGATAACATTTTTACTGCATGCTATAAATAGCGCATGATTTATCGCACTTTAGTGAATCGGCCCCAGAGCCTCACAGGCTCGGAACGTGTTGTGTGGTAATAACTAGTGATGAGCGAATCTGTTACGTTTCGCTTCACCATAAAGCTCGCGAAACGGCAAGAAAATTTGCGAAACGCATTTGTTGCTCGATTTTTTTGTCGCATGATTTTTTTGTCGCCCACATCTTTTTTGTTGCCTCACCTATTTTTTTGTCGCCCTCGTCAATTTTGATGCGACCGTGCCCAATTTTAACGCGACTGCACCTTTTTTGACACGACCGCGATAAATTTCTCCGCTGCGAATTTTCCACCAATGGCGAAATTTGCTCATCACTAGTAATAACATTTTGGAGCATTTTATTTTTAGGAGAGTAAAGGGGTTGTCTGTTTAACACTGTCCTCTATCTCTGACTTAAAAAAACGCACAGTAAGGAGCAAGTGTTGGCCAAACTGTATGACAAAGTGGTACTGGGGTCAAAGTGGGCAACTGAAAGTGTTAATCTTTTCCCTCATTTTTAAATGCATTATGATTTGTTATTTGGAGTATACAAGAATACATAGACAGGGGATGTTTTCAACCAAATGGTTTTTCCTAGGGAGTTAATAAGGGCTGTGTGTAACCCATACAGTTCTCTAAAGTGAACACTTGGGCAGAGATAAAACATTAGACCCCATTCTTGCAAGGTTTTTCTGGCCAGGTATTTTCAAGGACGTTGATGCTTTTTGTGCAGTAGCTAGACTGCCAGGTAACAAACCAAATATGTCCAAAACTGTCCCTGTACACTATATTTCTTCTGAAAACATGGTTGTGGATCTTGTTGACCCTTTGGAAGGTTACACGTTAATTTTAGTAGTTGTTGACTATGCCACACAGTACCCAGAGGCATTCCCTTTGAGAACAGCTACTGCTAAACAAGTTGCTGCTAAATGTTTTGAGCTGTTCTTAAGAGCATGGCTCCCTAAGATAATGCTTTCTGATCAAGGGACCAATTTCATGTCAAAACTCATGAAGGGAGTGCTTTTAAAGGTACAGTCTATAGAAACCTTTTGGGTATATTTATCATACTGTGTAAAAAGTGGAGTAAAGCATTACCGGTGATGTTGCTCAGGGCAACCAATCAGCAATTAGATTTCAACAGTTAGAAAACCAAAGCATCTGATTGGCTGCTATAAGCAACATCGCCGGTAATATTTTACTTCACTTTTTACACAGCATGATAAATATACCCTTAGGGGCATATTTATTATGCTGTGTAATACAAATTTGCCAAAAAAAACGGTGTAAAAAGCTGTGCAAAAAAAACGAAGAAAATTTACGTAAGTTTCAGCGGAAGAAAAAACGTGTAAAACTTGTAACACATATGCCCCTAGTGTATTACCTACAAACTGATGGGCTGGTAAAGCAGTTCAACTGGAAAATGTATAGATTCTGAAAAGTAAAACTAGGATTAATTGCTCCCTTTTCTGCTCTTTGTGGTCCAGCAAGTCCCACAAGTCTCTACAGGCTTCTCCCCATTCGAATTGTTATATAGAAGACAGCCACTTATTACATTTGTTCAAGGAGTCTTGAGAGGAGCAGCCTTACCCCACTAAAAATATTGTTTAATATGTCATAGTTTTAAGAAATCACTTAGATCAACATGGTCACTTTGCCAGAGAAATTTTGAAGAGGTACAACAAAGTCAGGAACAACATTTTTAATAGAAATGCTCGTCTTTGAACCTTTCAGCCAGGTTATATAATGTTCTTATTCCTCCCTTACTGAAAGATTAAGCTCCTGGCTAAATGGCAGGGTCCCAGTGAGGTAGTGCTCAGGGCAGGAGAGGCGAATTATGAAATCGCATGCCCTGTCCCAAATGACACAGATTCGGGGTACGGGAAGTACCCAGGTACCTATGGGTCAGCAGCTCACTGTAATACAGAAAAATGATCACTCTTTACAGATGTGTTTTAAAACTTCCTGGTAAGACATGTCTGATGAAACATAAAGTGGAAACCAGGGGTGAAAGTTAGGTCTCACTCTTATAGCCTCCCTTACAATAGAAAGGTTTTGTGATGAAGAAGCTGGCAGAAATGCTTAACCCAGGAATGAAAGTTAGATTTCAGCCTTAATGCCTTCCTCACAAAACAAGGGGTCTTGTGAGGAAGGAGCTTGCAGAAATGCTTAAAGGACATGTAAACCCCACACACAAAAATGTAATCAGTGAACAGCCTCTTTGAAATCTTTCAATACCTGCCACACTGGTTGTCCAGAGGTTAATAGTAAGGCTGCAGCATCCCCTTAATCACTTAGATTTCCTTCTCCTCCTGTAACCCACTCAGCCCCCTCCCTCAGGAACTTGCTTTGACTTCTGGCTTGTGGGCATGCTCAGTTGTTCTAAGCTCAGATTACTAAACACACTCCCAAGTCTAGCAGCCAATGAAGAGATGTCATTGCTGCTTCCCATAGAAACTCAGCTCCTAACCCCATCTCCTCAGCTTAGCTTAAAGGACCAGTAACACAATTTTTTTTACATTTCAAATATACATTTTATACACTTTAGCTAATATATATAACAGACTGAAATTTAAATATGATAAGTGGTTATTGAATAAAAATCATTACCTTGGATGTATAGGGCACAGCTGGAAAAGGCGATGTGGCGACTTCCTGTTAAAACCGGAAGTTAGTTTCCTGCATTTTCCAGCGTGAGGAGACTGCTTTAAAAGTTATTTTTAGATTTTTTTTTTGTACTGGTTAGGGAGAGGGATGGGAAACGGAGGCCCTCTTATCTCCTGCTCTGTTTGTTTTTCTGTGTGAGCGGAGCGCACTGCTGACATTGTACGGGGAGAGGGAGGGGGTAGAGGTGGAAGCTGCCGGAAGTATGTCAAACGAAGTGCTGCAGCCTGAGCCCTGAGTATACCTGGTAATGGTCCTTATTTAAAATCTACTTATGCTATTAACATTTATGTATTTTAAATATGCTAATAAAAGTGTGTAGAAGGCATAGGTCTAATGTAAAAAATTTGTGTTACTGGTCCTTTAACCATTACAGTGCTCAAACAAAGTAGAACTTTTATAAAACACAGTTTTGCGAGCCTTGACCCTTGATGAAATTTATACTGAATAAGGGTCTGTGTGTGTATGCTCTTTGCAGATTTAAATGTAATTGATGAGGTGTCAGAAAAAAATGGCTGCTGAGTGAAAGTTGCTATTTGCTTTAGGAAAATGTGATGGTGCTCGCAAACAAAGGGAATATATGCAGTACAAATGATGCCATTTGGGTGGTGGAGATGTGCCCAACTGATATACATTGTAGGCAAATGTAGGCTTTACATGTCCTTTGAACAGTCACTGGTGTAGCCCTTTAGTCCTGGTACCTAAGTCAGATGGGTCAATAAGGTTTTGTGTAGACCTTCCCAAGGTCAGTACAGTGTCTAAGTTTGACACCTACCCAATGACCCCAGTAGATGATCTATTGGAATCCTTTGACCTTTTCTACACTCTTTTTTCTTCTATTTCCATTAGACTTTTGTCGAACTTTTTTGATCATCAGAATTTTATTCTCCCCCTATTTCCTCTGCCTCCTTATTCACGTCACACCCTCTTTAATTTCTCCTTAGTTGTTCTCACCTTCAATGCCCTAGTCTCCTTTAACCTTTCTGTTATTTTTTATTCCCTAGGCACCAGATGAGCAAAAGTTCTTAGTTAACTTAATTTAATTTAACAGTAGACCCTTTTTCTCTGCAGGAGTCCTGTTGCACTTTGAGGCCTTATTTGAGCATACATAAAGTAACTAGAAAAGCAGCAGAAGATTCAACTTTAAACCTCTGATCAAACAAGCATGCGATTGGGGAGCAAAGGGGTTATTTATACATAGTACATGCTGAAGCAGTACAGTAAAAAGGATTGATTAAAGTTTAAACTACAAAATGGCACACACATGCTCCACAAAGTTAGTCACACCAGCGCTTACATTTATAAGCAACCACAAGCGCAATTCCCAAATGCACTCTAATTCACAAAAAACCCCTTCAAACTTGAATACGAATATTATGCATCTAATATAATGTAAACAAAAAAAAAGTTTGTAACCTGTGATATCAGTTAATACAATCTATGTAAATGTGTATAAGTGAAAATAGAATTATATAATTTTGATGATTGCAAGACTTTCACATAGACATTAGATGGTGCACACATTGGACATGGATTTTTACACTGCACTTGTGTAATGTAAAGTCAGTTACAACCAAAGATTTTTAATGAAAAAGAATGATACGTAAAGTATATATTTTAGTGATCTATACACTACTTAACTCAATAGATAGACAAGGTTGTTTTTAAGTCACCAACCTATGAGCACAGGCATTTCTCAAATGTCAACCTAGCTGCCAACTGGCTCTCTGGGCAATTTGCATATCATTACCCTTAATGCCTATTGATTTTAGTTTTAAAACTATTGCATTTTAGCAGTTATTGATTTCCGTACTCTTGTTGCAAACCTTCTCAATTTCTTGCTAGTGTTTCACAACAAGTTGTTTTTAATTTGAATTTTAGTTTAAGTAGAATTTACATCCACCACTCACGTTTTCGGAATACTTTTTTTCTCTTCCCATAGTCTTCCTTTGTAGGAATTCAAATGTAAAGTACAATATAACTTAAACACATTTAAACAATTAATACTTCCCAATATTCTCCAGTAAAATACAAGGTGGGGAAGAAAATGTTGTATACTGTATTTAATTGCTGAAATTCGATACAGTTTTAAGTAATGGGCTCATTAAATACAGCTTCATGCCATGAGCTCCCAAATTGAGCTGCAGAGGTTATTTATATAAGAGATTTTTGTTAAAAAGAAATGAACAGGATAGATAGAATAGGTTTTATTATTGCATTCAGCTCAATGTGGTGCAACATGCCACATGTCCCTATGCTGAGATATACTGTACTACTATGACCTGCTTCACCTTTATATGTAAAGTATGTCAGTTCTATTACATAAGCAGTAAAATGTAACCAAATGAAGCAGGCTTGAGATATATATATATGTATAAAATAATGAATGAAAGGGTAATTTTAAGAAATATACATGGACGTATTCATGTACATTTTTTCAACTGTCTAAGGGGCACATTTACTAATCCACGAACGTCCGAAAAGCGTCCGAAAAGCGTCCGAATGCGTTTTTTTAGTAATGATCGGTATTTTGAAATTTTTTCGGAAATTGTCGCGACTTTTTCTTAGCCATTACGACTTTTTCGCAAATTGTTGCGACTTTTTCATAGCGTTCCGACTTGCGCGAATTGTCACAACTTTTTTGTAGCCATTGCGGCGAGTACGAAAGTTTCGGATTCATTCAAGCTTCAGTATCGTGACTTTCCTTGGGCCAGGTTGGAGCTGCAGAGTGCCATTGAGCCCTATGGGAGACTTTCCTTGGGCCAGGTTGGAGCTGCAGAGTGCCATTGAGCCCTATGGGAGACTTTCCTTGGGCCGGGTTGGAGCTGCAGAGTGCCATTGAGCCCTATGGGAGACTTTCCTTGGGCCGGGTTGGAGCTGCAGAGTGCCATTGAGCCCTATGGGAGACTTTCCTTGGGCCAGGTTGGAGCTGCAGAGTGCCATTGAGCCCTATGGGAGGCTTCCAAAATCATGCAAAGTCTGAAAGTTTTACCCGCTGTTTACGAGCGCTCAATACGAAAAAGTCGCGACTATATACGAGCAAATCGTAACGGCTACAAAAAAGTCACGACAATTTACGATAAAGCCGCAACAGCGAAGAAAAAAATCGCAAAAAATACGAGAAAGTCGCAAAATGTTCGTTTCCGATCCGAATTTTTCCCATTCGGATTTGTGGATTAGTAAATCAGCCCCTAAATGTGTTTATAAATGTAATAGAATGTAAAAGAGACATTTTTTATCCCTTTTGTTCCTGCACTCACTTTTGGTTCTGACCTTTAATACAATAAAACAGAGGTCAGTTTCTCTGGTCTGCTAAACCAGCTACTTTATTTAAAAAATCAGAAGAAGCAGAGCATAGTATATAAACTGCCAGACGGATACAGCTTTCAATAGCAATTGCATTAACAAAAAACTTTAAAACCACTAAATATGTTTAAATAATTCATATTCAAAAGTTGGCCATAATTATGTTTTCTAATTTTTCAATAGGCAGTTTTTGAGTGAAAATCCTTACTACACACAGAAGCAATCTGACAACACACATCAGGACAGTCAGGAATACAGACTGTTTTTGCAAACTGTAAGTAGAAGGAAAGGTAAAAACTAAGTAAGCTGTATCAAAAAGGTCTATGTAAATACAACCATAACCACTTACATAACTGCTACTCTGAGCCCTCAGTGAAAAGAAGCACTACATTTCTTCCCTTCTATTCTGTATACATGATCTTCTTTGTCAGACTTTCTTCTCTCAGAAAAATCCTTTAGGGCACAGCATGGCATGACCCTGCTCAGTTTTCTCCTCTGGGCCCTTCCCTTCTGCTCTGCCCCTCCCCTCTCTGCTGTAATCTGAGAGCTTTTCCTTGCCTGCACACTGCTGCCTGGAAAACAAAAGCTAATATGGCAGCTGCTATCTTAAGCAAACAGAGGGAGCTTCTATGGCTGTTATAGTAAACATTCTACAGAATAAATATAGCTTTCTAGCTTGCACTATTGTAACTATTTTATTGCCAATAACATGCCTAAGTAGGTTTCATTCTCCTTTAACAGAGGCCACATGCATACATGGACAAAAGGGATTTTACTAAGGGAACAGAACAAATGGGCCATTCTCCTGAAAGTCATTCAATGTGGGAAAAGCCATTTATAGGGCTGCATGTAGGCAAAACTGGACAAACCCTATGCCAATGGATGCATACAGAACCAATATTCCTTGTGGAGAAACAGATCTCTCAGATCTATTTGCAGCGGTATTGCTGACCTGTTAGTCACTATACTAACGGGCAACAACAGGAGTGAAAGGAGTGAGAGTATAATTTTATTCAAAAATTCAATACCATTCAACATGGACTCAACAGGGATAGAACCTATATGTCCCCATATGAGCATTGCTAATAACACACTGATGCTACTTGGGGGTTGTGAATTCATCACCCATTGGACACACGTCACAAGATTATTTTACACTCACCTCACAATAAGGTGTCAATTATTTTAACCTCTGCAAAGGGATCCTGGCTGAGGTTGATTGATCAATACATGGAGGAAAATGGCTTTTACACATACTTGTCAGACTGATACATGTTTTTACCCTATGCTAGTTTGTATAAATGTCATGATTTTTCAGTTGCGTATATACTATGCCTGAAGCAGGGAACTAAGTATTCCCAAATGCTTGCAGTTTATAATCTACTTAATAAGCCAATAAAAGGTATCACCTACCCAATATTTTCTTGTTTTGATCTATGGTTAACATTGAACAGGCATGGGATCTGTTATCTAGAAATCTGTTATCCAGAAAGTTTAGAATTATGGGAAGGTTATCTTTCTTAGACTCCATTTTAATCAAATAATTAATTCTTTAACAAAAGGTTTCCTTTTTCTCTGTAATTATAAAACAGTACCTTGATTGTGATCCCAACTAAGCTACAACCAATCTTTATGGGAGGCAAAACAAACCTATTGTGTTTGTTTAATTTTTAAATGATTTACGAATTACGGATCCGGAAAACCCCAGGTCCCGAGCATTCTGTATAAGAAGTCCCACACCTGTACAACACTCTGCTACATAGGGGCCATCATCAACCTTTTCAGCTGCAATAACTTCTGAATCAAGTAACACATCGACAACATAGTCATGCAATATTAAATCCATATTTACATAGTTGGGTTGAAAAAATACCAAAGTTCATCAAGTTCAACCCATCCAAATAAACCACAAGCCATGTATATACATACAGACATATCTATACTCATACATATATAAACTAGATATACAATATATATATAACTCCCTCTACTCCCGTTTGCATAACCTTGGTATCAATTCCCCTCTCAATCCTTTGTCTTGTATTCTGGCACCCTGCTCAAAATCACACATAGAATACATAAACTCCAACTTTTCTCCCCAAAGTGATTTCCATTTTTCTGAATTTCCACAACACTAACTAGCTGTAGATCTTAAGATCACAATAGCCTTCGATATTGTCAGAAATCACGAAAGCCACTGTTGTGGGCATTAATAGAATCTGTCATCACAAAATCAGGGCATACAGTGCATTTCACAACCTCACTGCCCTATTATGAAGAACTACCTCTGCTGCTTCAAATGAAAGTTCTGTTCCTCCATGGAACAGAAAACCCTACCTAAATATATCATCCCAAGGTTAAGGCATTTTTTGAGTGGGGTTTAAAGAAAGGGGATGGTATTATATAATCTTAGGTCTGAGCCCATCTATGCGATAAACAACCCATGTATAGGGTGTGAATGATGATTGACTGGCTGGTGCATGACTTAGAGGAGGAACCCAGAAGGCAAGTAATGAGTAATGGAGAAGCTCTATTTTACGTTGTAGAGCTGTTGGCCATGAGAAGCAGAATATTAGCCAAATGCAGTAAGACCAATTAAATAATGAAAGTTAATTAGCACTTTTAGTTGCCCTTTAAAAAGTTATGCTGTTGGGGTTATAATTGAACACCTCATGTGCAAAATATGGCTCTTCCCTTTAGATAATGCTCAAACACCTTTCTTTTTTATCACACAATCAAGCTATTTACGAATATGTAAAACCTAGCCTGTAGAAATGTACTGTGATACTCTAACCTTTAGAATGGATATTCCAGTTCTAAGCATTATGCCATCGTGTGAACCACTACAGAAATTTAAATCATTAGAATTTAGTGTGACTTTTTGTTAAGATGTGTGGTTAATTACTTGATGTCACCAGTTGGACTCATCAGCATTATATTTTACCTATAAATTATGTGATGTCCTAATTAACACTTTTATTAGGACTTGATAACTGGTTCTAATTCTTTTCTACTCTTCCGTCTAAGTATATCCATGAATTCTTTCTCATTTTTGACAACTGTGTTTATTGCCTCTCTCTAGCCATTGAACTAGATGGCACGTTGAATTATTCTCAAGTGTATGTGAGCATCATGTCACATTTGCGTGCTTGATATCATACATGACTAGCTGTTCTTCAGTCAAGATCCTTAATGTACACTGTGCAGATGCGCTACCCTCTGAATGCTTAGCTACACATTAACTTAAATCTTTTTGGAGTCAAGCCTGTTTCACATCAGTTATACAAACATATTGGTTCTTTTAAAAGGACAAATGCTGTGAGAATAGGAAAGGATATATGGGTCACAAACAATGCATAATCATTCTCATTTCTGCCTTTAATCACATCTTAGAGAATTTCCCCCAGATTGTATCTGATACATAAAAACAAGCAGGTATTATTAATGGGAAATATTTCTTAACAACATTTTTATTTTTTACAAATTTCACATGAGTTAAAAGAAAACAGAATGGGTTTATGCAACAACTGCAATGTTCTATTTCATTACCCCAACAGGTAATCCTTGGAATTTAATTAATAGCAATAATATTATTATTATTATTATTTACCACATAGTATTTCATATTTATTTTATACATTATATCACAGAAGGAAATATTTTGTTTAAACAAATTAAGTTTCCTGATATTCATAGAGTAAAAACGGTACCCTATTTAGTTTGTACAGAATTTTCCTTATTTCTTTATTCTGTTGACAGCAGAAATTGGACTGTCTCACAATATACCTTTCCAGATAACTAAGAACTTCTTTTTTTCCCCCCACTTGCAGCAATTGGAGAGTTAATTTTATATAAGCAAGGCTTTTTCAAAATATATAAATGTTAATACTGGTAACCTTAAAATCTTTGTCAATTTCCTTAACTCATTACTCACCCAGCCCTAACTTAGCCCTAACCGTTGGTTAGTTATACTGTATAGCTACTCCTGGCCTTACATTCCTACTTTAAACACCATGACTTCTTACTCTGATCATTGTTTTATCCTAACAGATTCTTTTTCTATTGATTCTTCTTTCAATTTAACTGTATCTATTCTAACCATACCATACATTAATATTTGCCCTAAATTTACTCACCAATTTTACCTGGTCACCTTTACCTCTCTCTTTCTCTATTGTATTTTTTTAACTTTCTTTTGTTTTCCCTTCTTTCCTTCTTGAAAAAAAGTAGTGGATAAAAATGCCCATAAACAAAAAATACCTAATAGAGAAAAAATGCCCATTAAGGTGGGCCAGGCCGGAAACCCAGCCCACCTCACCCCACTCCCTTATGAACGAGTGGTGACATAGTGGGAGGGGGGAAAGCCCAAGATAAGGAGCAGCTGTGGGAGGGGGGGGGGTGAGAGTCTAGACTAGGGGTAGGCAGAAGAGGCAAGTGCCTAGTTCCCCCCCACCCTAGGGCCCAAGGCATGTGCATCTTCTTCCTACCTCATGTTCTAGCCCAGTACACTTATCCAATGGATGCAGTGGATGAATTTTATTTGTGCTCAGTGCACTCAAATATTTTAGTTGTTCTGCTGGTGCCATTGGCCTTAAATGAGTAGTTCACCTTTAAGTTTAATTTTAGTATGTTATAGAATGGCCAGGTCTATGCTATTGGTCTTCATTATTATTTTAATCGTTTTTGAATATGTAACCCTTTCTTGGCTGTAACCACGCCAACAGCATGGCTAGATAGGTCTAGAGCATGGGGTACACGCGACTCAATCCTTCAGGATGGGCCTTCGCTATGTGGAAGTGACCAAACGGAGCTATGGTGTAGTGCAACTACAACCCACTGTAGCTGTGTGCATTGCAAAGTAACAAATGGGTGCCAGAAGGTTCTTGTAGTTGAACAGTAGAATTGGTTTATTGTCAGAGACAATCAATTTGCAGGGTTATTGCAATATACTCACATACAGCAGTTTAGCATAGCATTTCTCTGAGGACGGCACAGAGAGGGTGCACACCCGTTCCTCCCAACTGCTCTTGAGCCTGGGCAGGATCAGTGCCACCGGTTCAATTGCCCACTCTCTTGAACAGTCAGCTTGGATACAACACTCCTCAGGTTGAACACCTCTAGCCCTCAGGGCCCCACAGCAACTCTGGGTTCACACACTACCTGCCTCCTATGTCTAAACTGCGGCCCTACGCTAAGGCAACAGTGCCTGTCTGGAAGGGTACTCCCAAAGCTACTTTCCTCTGAGCCAAACTGCTCTTGCTTCCTTCCCTCACTATCTCACTTTCCTAGAAAGTGCTCCACAAAACTTGCTATCTAACTGGTCCTCATTCACGGGGTCCCTGTCCCCGACTTCACCAGAGTGGATGACAACACTCTGGGGCACATGGCTTTGCTGGGGCCTAGTTCTTCTTCCAGGCCCAGTGGTCCTTCCACCTACAAATAATTGAAATTTTCATTTTCTAACTCTTTTCAGTTTTTTTTAAGCTTTAAAATGGGGGTCGCTTACCCCAGCAGCCAAAAAAGTCTCTGTGAGACTACCGTTTTATTGTTATTTTTGTATTACTTATTTTTCTATTTAGGCCCTCTCCTATTCATATACCCGTCTCTCATTCAATTCACTCCCTGATTGCTAAGGTAATTTGGATCCTAGCAACCAGAAAGCTGTTGAAGGTATTGATTGAGCTTAAATTTCATCCAATCACTGGATAAAATGGTGGGTCCCAGTGTGTTCTTCCTATTTGTTTAATTGAGTTCATTTTTGTTAGCAATGGCTTAAACCAGAGAAGTCTAACTTTTTGATCTATGAGCCACAATTAAATGTATAAATGGTTGGGAAGGCAGACAAGAGTGAAAAATTTCTTAGTGGTTGCCAAATAAATTCTATGATTGGTGTAAATATGTGTAGCACCAACCTGTGCTTGTTTTTGTTTGCACCTCCAAAACGTGTCACATAGCAAATGATACTCACTGTGAAACAGTAAACCACTGGTTGGGGACCACTACCTCAAACTTTCATTGCTTAAGAGAGCATGTTGTATATATTATTGGGGTTCATTTAATATTGCATTTGTGTTTGCATCTTTGAGTACTGGAGCTTCTTTGCACCTACTCTAGTCAGTGGACCTAAATAAGCGGATGGGTAAGGGCTGGAATGGGGGATGCCTACATGCCTCCCCCTTCTGCCCTCATGATTATATTGCTGATAAACACAGGCAGTGCTGTATTCATCTGGAAATTGCAAGTTCTTGTGTTCCATTAAAGTTAATATATGTCCCATACTTTTGGAAAACAACTGTTGAACCCCTTTCTTTCCATATCACTAGTCAGATTGTAGATCAGAAGTTTCACATCACCACCACTTTTAAGGCCAGGACTGGACTGACTTCCACTCCACTCCGCAGAATCTGTAGTCATAAGTACAGATCAACAGAGTTGATTAACTCTTGCTTCTCGCAGCCTGCAAAAAAAAAACACAGTCTGAGAGCAGCCGAGACAACACTCCATTTGCCCTCAGCCTTAAGTGTGTTGGTTACTCTAATGTGAAGGCTGCATTCATTTAAAGAGCACTCAGTGAAAAAATACTATTTTGTGTGCTACTTTAGTATAATATAAGCTAAATATTTTAAATAGCTTTACAGTAGCACCATGTACTGAATTTTAGCCCAAATTCACATAATAAGTGACAAAAAGCACATTATGAGATCCGACAACTCAACTGCTAAATAATATATGATCTGCCTGAACAGGAGACATAAAAAATGGAAATGGCTAAAAAAAACACATTCATAGTCATAGAAGTGGCCAAGAACCATATAGTATGTGAGAGGCAGCTTATTATAGCCCCAGAAACAACAGCTTAAAATATCCTACCAAAAGGCCTTATGCACATCTGTGAGTAAAATGTTGCTGTTCTTATTGGTCTGCAGAAATATTGAAATGGCATCCCTCCCAAAATTGCTGTCTTGCATATGAAGTGCCCCTATGCGTTTGAAAAAGAGTGATTTTTTTCGCCAGGTATGGATTTTCAGCGAGATTCTGCATTTTGCCACTGGGATTTTTTTGCGGAACCTTTGTAAAAATTCACCACAAACAAAATTTGCAGAGTAAGAAAAAAGTTGTGGGCATGTCAAAAAAGTCGTGGTCACGTCTAAAAAAGAAAAAAATCACGGTCACATTAAAAAAAAATTAGCAGTTGCGTCAAGTCACGTAAAAAAAAAATGTGATTGTCAAAAAACTCATTCAGTAGCTGCATTTTGCACATTTTTCAGCAGTTCTACCTAAGCAAAATGGGACAGATTCACTCATCAGTAACATTAAACACTAATAGCCCCAGAATGAGAGAAGGAGAGAAAGTGGCAGTAGTACAGTAGTATTACATGTTACATGATTGCAATCTTTAATTAAAAAGTAGGAGGAGAAAAAGCTAAATACTGTAATACTAAAAAATACTAAAAAAATACTAAAAAAAAATACTAAAAAATACTAAAATACTAAAAAAATTCACATACTGAGTACAATGGGGGAAAAATAAACACCTATAAGATGCATGTTCATTTTTTCCATTTGCCACTGTTGACTTTATGTATGTACTTTATTGTATTGTATATTTTGATAGAGAAGACTTTATTAATGCATCGGGCACAAAAAGCACACACTGTACAGCATTTATTTTAGAAGGAAATTTGGTGCACAGATGCAAAGCCAGTGCTTTAGTATAGACCAATTTGTCTATATTAACCCACAATTAAAGTGCTGACCACTTGTAAATTCCACAGCTCCAGTCTAAGGGGCACATTTACTAACCCACGAACGGGCCGAATGCGTCCGATTGCGTTTTTTTCGTAATGATCGGTATTTTGCGATTTTTTCGGAAAATTGTCGCGACTTTTTCGTTACCAATACGATTTGCGCGAAAAAACGCGAGTTTTTCGTAGCCATTCCGAAAGTTGCGCAAAATCTGGCGATTTTTTCGTAGCATTAACACTTGCGCGAAAAGTCGCAATTTTTTCGTAGCGTTAAAACTTAAAAGGCGCGACTTTTTGCGCAAGTTTTAACGCTACAAAAAAATCGCCAGATTTTGCGCAACTTACAGAATGGCTACGAAAAACTCGCGTTTTTTTGCGCAAATCGTATTGGTAACGAAAAAGTCGCGATAATTTCCGAAAAGTCGTAAAATCGCCGAAAAAATCGCAAAAATTACAAAAAAGTCGCAAAATGTTCATTTTCCAATCGGAATTTTTCCAATTCGGTTGGAATTCGTGTCTTAGTAAATCAGCCCCTAAGTGTAGTATATTATAGTATACTGCTACCAATAAAAAAAAGTGAGTGATACTAAACTCTTGGCATAGGCTAAAACTGGCAAAATTACAAAATTTGTCTGTACCTCATAAGATAATTTGCCATATTTTTCAGAGTATGACACAAATGTATTAGGAAAAAATACTGCAGACCTCCAGAAATTGACTTCATTTAGACAGCATTTTGCTTTGCTGCTCGAATCCTCACAAAGACAACTCCAGTATGATATTTGCAAACTTCAATAAGCAAACATGTTAGTATAGCTCTTTAAAAGCATCAGCAGGTGCCAAGGTTGACATGTGCACATATACAATCTTTATCTAATTAGAGCAGAGCTTTGTTCTGTCTTTGGTTTACTTCAGAGGATAATTTCATTGTCTATTCATGATCCTAGTGCATACATCAGAGAAAGCCTACAGATCAGCTCACTTCCTGGCTTAAGACGGAGAAACAGCTCTATATTATTTTATGATTTACAGTTTACCATATATCTGAGGCGTGTGAAACTCATAAACCATTTTCAATTTCCCAGTCAAGGGAAAAAGTCAAAGGTGTATGTTTTACAAGAAGATATGAACCACTAAAAGTTCCTTTTATGATCATAATGCAATTGGATTACAATAATCTGTCTTAACCTAAAGATTTTTCTTCTGTAAAATGCTACTTATAAAATAAGATCAAGCCATTTATAAATTGATAACATTTTCATGAGAGTGGCAGACTTTGGACTACGCTAGAAAATGCACAATGTTGGCAGAATTTTACCTGGAGCAGCTGAGTTATAGGAGATTTCTAGTTCTAACTGTATAACTGTTTGAACTAAGCAGGTTCATGATCCTATTCAAACTATTTATTATATCTTGCCACTTACCCTGTTAGGAAGGTTAGGTCAGTCCATGTATACCTATCTGCACAGAGTATAGCACATTATATTGCTAAATCATTTGGCACCAAGGCAGTTAAACATTATGATGAAGAAGCACTAACAACAGACACTGCAAAGAAGACACTCTGTCTTTGTGTTTGGCTATGTGCCATTACTCCAAAAATGACTCCATCTAGTGCATTACCTTGTTGAGCAAGCTCTCGTTTTTTACTCTAAACTAAAACATTTTTGACAAGCAACTCATCTATAGCCATTTCATACAGCCTTTCTTTCATTTGCATTCTCATTAGAATAATGTGATTTTTCTTCTCCCTCTTTCACCAAGGAGAACGTCGAAGAATGCACCATAAAGTGAAAAGACCGAACCCCACATCCACGGTGATTATCCAAACCAATCTGACAGCCGATAGAAGGCAAGATTCATGATTGGCAATTTAAACAACTCCGAGTGATGCCTGAGCAGCAACATCACATCACAAATCATTGCAGCAACTGAACCTTTATCACATTAAATGGACAGAACAAGACTGGACATCTTATGCTAAAAAGAATATACATTAAATATATGTAAATGCATTGGACCATTGCAGGCACTGGGGAAGGGAAAAAACAGTGCTACAGAGATACAAATTAACTAGGTTTGAAATGAAGCATGTTTTCAGATTGTCATAACCAAAGGAACATGCTTTATATGTCATATGAACAATTTTCATTATAGAAAAGAAAGAAGAAGTGTGGAAATGTTAATTGGTTTACTAAAAAAAAATAAACATTAATTTGCCATTTGACATTCTGGATTTAGTTTAAAGGTAAGTTATTAAAAAAAAAAAGCAAAGATTGTATCAGAGCACTGTGCTCATTTTCTGTTTTGTGATGTTCAGAGAAAGGTTACAGTTTAATATTCTAAATTAATTCCATCCCTACATCTGTATTTCACAGAGAAGAGGAGCCATGTGTAAATAGTATCAAAGAAGACTGCTTTGTTTAGTGTGATTCCAAAAAAGCTGCATTTGTGCTTTTTATTGTTAAATGTATTACCCACTGCCTGATCTCTCTAAAACTTTAATCGGTTTAAAGTGCAGGTGCAGCTCTAAATTAAACGTATTACAGCTGTCAGTGCAGTTTATTTTGGAAAGGACTTCCTTGTTGATACAAAACATATTTAATTTAATTAAAAAGCATTTTAATGATTAGCAATGTTCCTTAAGTGCCAGCTTTCAGGTTCCAGAGCAGTGTTTTTTTGCCCACATTTCCACCCTCACATTGCACTTGCTGCATACTGGAACAATTCTTCATAGTCCTTAAATTTTGGCATTGGGTATGAGGGGATGGCATATGGGTGGGACATGACCTTCCACTTCTCATTCAAGAAGACACACCTGAAAGGCACTGCTACTCTGCAGCCCTTAAATAATGGCTTTGGGAAGGCATTAAAACAGGGCACTCTTGCATGGGATGCCCCATTAGAGGTGCATCTGAAACAAGGGTGTATTCAGCAAAGCTCAAGCTTGGGAAACTGCTGTTTGGCTGATTTGGCTTAATAACATAACCACAATGCAGAATCAATAGGGGTAGGAGTTATAAGTCTAAAGCTACTGGGCTTACTAAATAATCTTGAGTGGCTTTTTCAGGGCAATATGGTGAAAGGTTTTCAAGGTTACTCAGAAAATCCAATTGCTTTAGACTTATCACTACTATATACTGTATTTAAGGATTATGATGAATAAAAACCTCAATAGACTATACCACATGGCCTGAATAGAAAGCAATGATAAAAAAGATTAACAGTTACAGCCTTACAGTCAACCTGTTTTGGTTGCAAGAGTCTGTGACTGAAAGCTAAACTGACTCCAAAAGATATTTTACCCCCAGTTTAACTTCCAATATAAACCTGACAAAAACAAGAAAATCATGTACTGTATAAAATAACTTGTGCTCTTTTAGGATAAATTTCCCAACTGAGTTTAGATCATCTTGGGTGAGGGATGGGTTTCCAAAGGGACAGGGGTAATGTGAGCTGTTCCTGTCAAGGGGGGGCAGTACATGGCTCTTACTCTTTGGGATCTACTTCAAAAGGGCCTGAATGTATCGGGAAGAATGGCATAAGGCTCCAGTTACAGTTCAGTTTCCACTGACCTTTTCCTCCACTTGCGAGGACCCATCTGAGAGAGTGGGTTGTATACATGTATGGTGTTCTGCCTAAAGGTAGCTGGATTCAGGAAATGCAGCCAAGAAAGGATTACAGTCACGAGGGAGGTTGTTACTTATTGTAAAAACAAAAAGTCCAAAAGAATCAGCAAGAATCAAAGCAAATGTAAGTAGACCTACCTTTTTAAAACCCCAGGCCTCCTTGGAAATCTTTCTAGCTGTAGCCATGTTTGCAGTATTACCCTGGTCTAAAAATTCTTCTCAGTCTCAGACTGCATTTGGTTATATGCTTGTACACATGAGCACCTTAATCCAAACCAGCTGGCAGAGCATATACTGGTTAAAGGGGATATAAACTTCATCTATCTATAAAACATATATTTTAAAAATTTTCAGCCTATTTTAGTGATGCTCCTCCCCCTACTTTCTCCTCATCCTGTTTTGTAACTGAATAAAGCCATTAGACCAGCCTCTCTGCCAGCATATGACGGAAGGGCACTGCTGCATCACAGTAGACTGCAGTGGCCACCTACTATTTAATTGTGATATTCATTTCTAAATAATTTTAATTGTAGCCTTTGTATTTGGCAGTTACTTAGTTTCATAACAAATTGATATCAGATTCCAGCTTACTGTTGCCTGTTATAACCAACCCTTTGATCCTCTTTGGCTGGCCAGTGCTATGAAAAATTCAGAATAATTACGTACACCAAAACAGTGT